>NC_041057.1:70000-170000 GCF_900634775.1 Gouania willdenowi | reverse complement strand
CTTTAACCCAGTGATGAGGTCACATGTTTAAGAAAAGGTGTTAGGAGACTTCCTAAAGCAGTTAGGGAAAGGTCATCACGTTGTTTAGACAATCAGACGCACTTCCACTAGGTGACGTAGTAATAATAATAATAACTACAACTGGAGGCAGTTATTAAAAGGGACCAAGCCTTCCCGCACAACTCGATACCCAGGTTTTGCGGAGCCCATGGAAGTCACGAAGGATGACGGGATGTGGCGAGTGTCAGGACACAGGCCAAGGTGCCATTTGCAGTGTTGTAATAGTAGCCCAGGTGATTCAGTGCTATTCAGGAGTGGGCGTGGCCTATGTCAGAAGATGCTACTGTATTTTTTTTTAATTATTTACATTTTTTTTATTATTTTTTCATTAACAAGGCACAATTATAAATACAGCTCTCTGACAGAGAGGCGACCAAATATACTTGCGGCTAGTTTTCAACAGGTCTGTTAGCGGTGTCACCACTGTGGAAAAATTTGGGCAAAAACAACGATAATAGCCCACCATACCTAAGAAACGCATTAGCTCCTTTTTGGTCCTGGGCTGTGGGAATTGATCAATCGCCTCAACCTTGGCCCGTACAGGCCGAACACTGCCCTGTCCAACAATGCGCCCCAGATAAACCACAGTGGCCTTAGCAAACTCACATTTAGACAAATTTATTGTTAAATTAGCTTCTGCTAACCGAGTAAACGTCGCTCTCACACGGGACAAATGTTCCTCCCAGATATCAGAAAATACAACCAAATCATCAAGGTAAACAGCACAACCCTCCAGACCCCCAACAACCTGATTCATTAGATGCTGAAAGGTTGCTGGAGCGTTCCTCAACCCAAAAGGCATCACACTATACGAGAACAACCCGCTTGGTGTAATGAACGCTGCAATCTGTTTAACCTGCTCTGTAAGTGGCACCTGCCAATACCCTTTTAACAGGTCCAGTTTGGTCACAAAGCTCGCACCCCCCACCTGATCCACGCAATCCTCCATTCGAGGAAGCGGAAAAGAATCTGCCTTCGACACTGCATTCACTTTGCAAAAATCTGTGCAGAAACGTGGACTGTTATCAGGCTTTGGCACTAAAATACAAGGCAAAGCCCAACTAGAATCGGAGGGTTCAGCAATTTTATTTTCAACCATATACTTCACCTCAGAGTCTAGCAGCTTACGTTTGTCGGGGTGTACTCTGTAGAACCTCTGCCTGATTGGCAGTGAATCACCAACGTCTATGTCGTGCTTAACCAGAGTGGTTCGTGAAGGCGTTTCGCCAAAAAGACACAGAAATTCTTCAATTACATTGACTAACTGGGCACGTTTTAAGGGGTCTAAATATTGCAGAGAAGTATTCAGACATTTCAACGACTCACTATTCTTCAACCGACCAGACACTATAGCTTCATCGGGCTCTGGTGGGTCATCACATTCTCCCCCCACCAGAGCCTGCACGACAGCCCACTGAGGACGAACTTTAACTGGATCCACTACAACATCCAACACAGTGTCTCGGGAAAAATAAGGCTTTAGCAAGTTAACATGACACAGCTGCGTTTTCGATCTACGTGCAGGAGTTGATATCAAGTAATTTAGCTCAGACAATTTCTCCACAACAGAATATGGCCCAGAAAACTTTGCCTGAAAAGGAGATGTAACCACTGGCAACAAGGCCAGAACCTGGTCTCCAGGCAAAAATTCTCTATGCACAGCCTGTAGGTCATAGTGCTTCTTCATTTTATGCTGTACACACAACAGCTTCTCCTTCACCAACTTCTGAGCCATATCAATCAATCAATCAATCTTTATTTGTATAGCGCCAAATCATAACCAATGGTATCTCAAGGCACTTTACAGTAGAGCAGTCTTAAGGACGGATACAATCTGTACCTAAACCCATTCACAAAATCAATCAGATTATGAGGAGGGTCAACATCAGTCCATTCATCGTGTACTAGTGCCAAAGGGCCACGGACTTTATGACCAAAAACAAGGTCGTTTGGACTAAACCCGGTGCTTTCCTGAACCACCTCACGTGCAGCCAACAGCATCCAAGGCAAGGCCTCCTCCCAATCACCTTGCATCTGAACACAAAAAGAACGCAGCATTGATTTAAGTGTTTGGTGAAACCTCTCCAAAACACCTTGACTTTGAGCATGATAGGCAGATGAAAAATTATGTTTTATCTTTATCTGTTTAAGGACTTGTGCAAATAATTTCAAACAAAAATTTGACCCTTGATGCGACTGAATGACCCGATGGACTCCAAAAACAGAAATAAACTGCTATAAGTCACGGACTACAGACCTAGCGGTAATACTGCGCAACGGATATGCAGACGGATATCGTGTGGTCTGACACATCACAGTCAGCAAGTAACTAGCCCCTGACTTAGCCTTAGGTAACGGACCGACCCAGTCAATGAGCAAATGCTCAAAAGGTTGCCCAATTGCTGGTATAGGATTGAGTGGTACTGGCCTAAGCGTCTGGTTTGGTTTACCAGTCAACTGACACGTGTGACAGGACTTGCAATACAACAACACGTCCCTCTTCAACCATGGCCAAAAAAAATATCTCATAACCCGATCATACGTCTTCCTGACACCCAGATGTCCACACTGATCGTGAGAAATCTGTACCACAAGATTACGAAAATGCTCCGGCACAACCACCTGGAACACGGGTTCACCCACTGAACACCCCACCTGAGGTGTCCATTTCCTCATTAAGACATCATTGTGCAGAAAATAACATTGAGAATGATTTCTAACCTCAGGGAAAGAGCAAATGACATCCCTGAGTGCTTTTAAAGTGTTATCAACCTTCTGTTCCTTCACCAGCTCTACATGGGAAACAGACCAGGAAGTAGCAGGCTCTATAAACCCACTGTTAGAAACGTTAACATCTTCACTATTAGTAGCATGTTTACCTTTAGAACGAGTAACTGCACAAACACCAAACACATCAGGCACCGGTATGTTCTTATCATGCCTACCGCACAACCCAGGCTCATTAATCACCTCTGCAGGTGGGGGAACCTCAGCCCAGACCCGACTCCCTGCGATGTCATTGCCCAAGATCATAGTGACACCATCCACTGGTAAAGCTGGACGTACGCCAATGGCCACTTCACCCTGAAAAAAATCACAACACAGTATTACCTTGTGCTGTGGAACTTCCAACACACACATCCCCATCCCTACCACCGGTATACATGTGCCCAGATAAGATTCCTCAGAAAATGGCAACAGTGAGGCCAAAATAAATGAACCACTGCACCAGTGTCCCGCAATATCTTAACGCGCACACGCTCAGTACTACCGGAAAGAGAGACATACCCCTGAGTAATGAACGGTAGATAAGATTTTAATTCTGATGTAACCTCATGAACTTCAGAAACCACTGCTGCAGCACACATTGATGGATTGCCAGTACCCAACCTGGAACGCGATTTTAGTGCATAGCAGTCCTTCTTCCAATGTCCATGTTTGTGACAGTCGTTACAAACCATGTCCAAATCACGAGAAAAACGCCCACTTCCAAAAACATTCTCAGACGAATGTTTAGCCATTTCACGAGGACCAGGAATTCCACTAGTGACTAGAAGACCAAACATTCCCCAAATGCGTCAAATAATAGTCATCTGCAAGTGTAGCAGCCTCAGCCACAGTTTTAGCACCACGCTCATTAACATAATCAGCAATCCGCTCTGACACAGAGTTCTTAAACTGTTCCAGTATCATAAGCTCCCGCAGGTCTTCTTTAGTTTCCACTCCATCCGAGGAACACCAACTGTCAAAGTGTGTCACCAAATCGTGCATGAACTCTAGATGTGACCTATCTCCCCATTTCCAACCACGAAAACGTTGTCGATATGCTTTGGGAACCAGTTCATAGGTTTTTAGAACAGCCGCTTTAACCACCGAGTATTCAACACAATCCACAGCGCTCAGAGCCGAAAACGCTTGTTGCGCTTTACCAACTAATACACACTGCAGCAGGAGCATACGCGTTATGTTCGACCACCCATGGGTCTCTGCAAGACGCTCAAATAACTAAAAAAATGTCTCAGGGTCCTCTTCATTAAACTTTGGAACAAGCCTTAAATCACTTATTTCATCTGATTTAGCTCCACAAGACCCCGGCACACGTTCACCAAAATCGCCCTCCAACTTTCCTTCTTTAATTAGCTCAAGTTTTTGTTTTTCAAACTCAAACCTCATTTTTTCCTTCTCCAACTCAAACCTGCCCCTTTCCTTTTCTTTTTCTAACTCCAACCTACTCTGTCTCTCCTCAAACTGTGACCTCAGCAACAAAAGCTCTCTTTGCTGCTCAAATGTCAACCCAGCAACAACAATGACGAGTCCATACAAGGCGGTGACTCTGGTCCTAAAACCCCTTGAACAATTAACCCAGTTTTTAAATTTCCTTTAACACAGTCAATATTTTTCCTTAAATCACCTACTTCCACCTTAAAATGCTCTCCGATCAAAGCCAGTTGCTTTTTTGAAAAAACATCCAAGCTACGAGCACAAGGCGCCTCAACAAACTCCTTTATTAACTCATCCATGGTTACAAAACAACCAGAAGACAAGCAATGCCTTAGCAATGTCACACTATCACAAAAACGAGGATCTCCTTAGACTATACACACCTCACTAACTAACTCCTCCCTAGTCTTCTGGAAACGTGTTCACTCACAGTGACTGAGAACGACCCTGAAGCTAACCTTAGCCAATGAAAGAGGATGAGGATGAGGATGAGGATGAGGATGAGGATGCTATAACCCGTCCCTAAACCACCCGAACAGCAATCTCCTTATAAGAAAGCTGCCTAACCCTACCTCACTTTTAATAACAGTAGACATCACAGACATATACCTATGAGTCTACAAACAGCACAACAGACAAACAACATGAACAGTGCAGACAAAACCCAGTCAAAGGATGCAAATCAAACCAGGTCTCCTAAAGAGCTACAACTGTCCATATAAGGAAAATGATGTCACAGGGAATCCCCAGGTATAAGCCAATCAGAAACGAGCTTAGACCCGAACAAGACGTCACACAGGACTGAGCCACACACGCCTCCACACCACCATAGATCAAAACCCCAAAACACAACCAAAATATATTTAACAAGTGTGTGTTTTTAGACAAACCCCCATTTTATTCACACTGTGACACAAAGGTTGGAGACGACAACGTCTTAAAGGTTTACAAAGCAAGATTTAATGCCAACAAAACCAGGCTTAAACATAAAGAACGACAACCAAGGCTAACAAATGATCAAAATATACTTAAAGGTACATAATAAATGATGAGGACAGAGCCTGCACACACACCCATGGACCAGATCCTTCAAACTGTCAAAAAGCCAGTGGTGCAAACAGAAATAGTGAAGACCAATAGGCGGGGCCAAAACACAGCCAATCAGCACCTGAACAAGCAGACTCCCCACAGTACAGGACAATATTAATGAATGTATAAAACTACAGCCATCTTTGATAGTTCAGCAGTTCATTCATCAAATGAAGGAGATTTCTAGTGTTTTCCAGTCCTTCAGTGCTTTAGGTCAGTTCAACAAAGAGTGTCCAAGAACATACATAGTGTAAAAGACCACAGCACATGTATTAAAGTATCATTACAGTGTTTACATTTCCAACATAGTGTTGAATCTATCAACCACATTCTAAATAATCAGTGTGAACAGCATTAGTTTCACTCTTTGATCTCTGGATAAAATACGACCATTAGCTCATATTTTATCCTGGTCATCAAAAGAAATCCTTAAGAGGAGCCATGTTTTTATTCTCTGTAATATTTTGATTTTTTTAGCATCAGTGGGTCAAAGTTCACTTTAATAAGACCATCCAGATGAGGAGATATTGTAAACCCCCGTTTACAACGTTGGGCTTCTGATTTGGCCCAGTTAACTTTATAATGTCTTAAATACATGAAGTACTGAAGGAATAGATACAAACAGCTAAATGTTGCTGCTAATGGTTCTAATGCTGATCCTTGACGGGTTCTCCTGCTTAATCTAAAGTAAGGACAAATGTTTGAACTGTGTCCACCTGATAAATATCCTACCAAATCCAAACATTTCCAATAATTTAAACATATACGCCCACTCGACCGATCAAAAGCTTTTTCAGCATCAAGTGAAATATTAGCCATTGGACATAACATCAATAAACCTTCTTATATTTTATTAATGAACCTCACCTGGTGTCTATGTATCAGAGGTCATACCTTCGTCCAATCAATTTGCTAAATTTTTTGACAATATCTTGACGTCCAGAGATATCAGAGAAATAAGCCGATAATTTTTGCACTCATTTGGATCCTTGTCTTTTTTGACAATGAGTGTAATCAGAGCTTGAGACGTTATTTGAGGTGGTGCCCCTCCCTCAAATGATTCCATGTACAGATCATATAACAACTCATCATCCTCACCACAGTCCGTCATATACAGCTCCTTATAGAAATCTTTAAATACATTGTTAATATCAATAGATGTTTTGAGGAGTTTGGTAAAAATCGGTCCGGCCTTTTAAGAGATATACATCTCACATATTTGCAGCGCCCCCTAGTGGCGTACGTTATTCAAATTTTGCTCATACCCCCACAGTCACATGACAACCAATGATTTCATCAATCAGATTTGGTGTTAGCATTTATTTTGACCGAGATATACAACAGTTAGCGTCTTTATAGCTAGCTAGAAAACTTTACTTGTTAATAATTTGCGCATTTTTTGACTGAACAAAATTATTTTATTAAATTTAGATCATGTTCAACTGAAGACTCTACGTGCTAAGTTTCACGCTGATTGGACAAAACCTCAAGGAGGAGTTAGAAAAAGTTTTTCCAGTTTTTGCAATTTTGCGCCACAAAATGATAAATTGAAATGGGCGTGGCCGAACTCAGCTGATTCAGTGCTATTTGTTGATATGAAGTATTTGAATGTGCGACATATGGTGTAGAAGTTAAAGGCCAAAACGCGTTGACCTTTCCTGTGTTGGGGGGGGGGGTCTGTTTAGCCTGCAGCACCACTTTTACCAACGGAATAATAAAAATAAAAGGTTTCCAGCATTACTGGTTCTTAGGACCACGCACACACACAGAACCACACAAAGCATTCCTAGGTCAATGAAATATGTTTAATAAAACACACACTGTCTATTTTATGTCATGGTGAGTTTCTGTGAACGCTGATGAGCGCTGTCCCTTTAAATGTCACTGCAATGAATTGTGGGTCATCAATATGTGGTTTGCTTTGGTAAAGGATGTATCAGTGTTTCCTAGGCTAAAGGAGGTTATAAAGGAAACAATCTTTTCCTGAGCTTAAAGAGAATTGGAACAATCCTTATCATGGCCACCACTTAAAGACTTCCAGTGGATAGGAAAGGAGATAGGAAAGGAGATAGGAGGGACTATCAGGAGTTTATGGTTTTGACTGGTATCTATTTATGTGATATATCTAGTATAATGTATGTCCATCTCTGGTAGCGGACTGGAAGGTGGTGCTGTGGTCTCAGTTGGACCTTCTGAGGAGGAACTCCACAACACCGCGCTCCGACACCGTCACTGTGAGTAGAACTGTTACCATGGCGATCTTGAGGGTGATGAAAGGTTAACGCTCTCTCTACAGATCCACGTGCCCGTCCTGTCGCTGTGTGTGTGCGTGGCGTCCGTGGTGGTGGTTCTCCTCCTGGTGGTGTTCCTCAGACGTACGTTCACCCCCCCCCCTCCCCCTCCCCCTCTCCCTCTGACCAATCTGTGGTTTTCCTGCAGGACGAGGTCGTGGACATGCTCTGATCAGCAGCTGGTGAGTTGTTGCACCACTGTGGAGTTTGCATGTTCTCTCAGTAAAGCTGTGATGTGTTGTGTAGCTTCTCTGAAGAACCGCCGCACATAGTCTATGAGATCCGGATGAGGCGGAGTGTCCAGGAGAACGTCTACACGCTAGAGTGACGTCATCACCACTTCCTGTCTATCTACAGGGGGAGGGGTCATTTCAGTGATGTCACAACAAAGCAGGAAGGGAAATGGAGCCGTTTAGACTGGTTTTTTTTTTTTTTTTTTTTTTTTTTAAAGGATTTTTTTGGCTCTAGTGGCCTTTATATGACAGTTGCTTGACAGGAAAGGGGGTCAGAGAGAGCAGGGGAATGACACGCAGGAAAGGGTCCCAGGTCGGGAATCGAACCTGGACCCGCTGCAGGTGAGGAACTATAGCCTCTGTACATGGGGCGGGCGCTCTACCCACTGAGCTAAACACTGCCCCGTTTAGACTGGTTTTAACAGCTCCACTGGTCTGTAGTTAGAAATGGTTTTAAACTGGCTCCTCCCCCTACTTTGAGGAGCACTTCCTCTCAGTGATTGGATATGATGTGAAGGCGTGTCCTGATGTGTTAACGGACCAATCAGAGGCAGGTTTAGATCAAAGCCAGCATGACATTTATTATTCTTTATTCATCTTTTGTCCTTAAAACACGTAAAAATGAGGTAAAACACGCTGAGGGCAGCATGGCGTTAAAGGTCAAAGGTCATCAGGAGCGAGACTTGTTGTTCCAGTGATACTTGTCAACACGAGGCCCAGAGAAGGTGAAGGAGGCTCGATACGACCGCACTGAGGAAGAGGAGGAGGAAGGAAACGATTCAGGGAACGACTTCCACTTCTCCCTCAGCCACGTCTGAGGAGCTCCAGCAGAGAACTCACTGAACTACACACACACACACACACACACACAGTAACTAAAGGATCATTACAAACACAATGTGTGTGTGTGTGTGTGTGTGTGTACGTACGCGGTACACGCTATTAGGGTTGCTAACGGTGGGAATGCTTTTAACGTCGTTCCTATTGGATCGCAGACTTGATGCTGATTGGCTGCTCGTGTCCTCCTCCTCCTCCTCCTCCTCCAATGAGCTCTCAGACGCCACTTCCAGGCTCGCCCGCTCCACTGCCTCCTGGACGCGGCGAGAGAACTCCTCGTTGCCACGGCGACAACCTCCTACTGTGGTGACACAGAAGGGGGTGCTGTGCTCCCCGTACCTGGACAAGAACCAACACCCAGTGTCACATGGACCCAAACCCCCCCCCCCCCCCCCCCCTCCCTACGGACAGAGATATTCACACACGTTTAATTATCGTTAATCATGTGATCATCTTTAATTGTGCAAATTGTCTGAAGTGTTTGAATTAAAACAGTTTGTCACAGATTCTGAACCACATGTATAAAGCCCCTCCCCCTCCACTAGGGGGCAGTACTGAAGTCTTTAACGTAGATTAGTTATATTTACCAATAATATCTAATAACGTCACTGGTCTAAGCAGGGGCGTAGGACTGGGGGGGGGGGGGGGGGGGGTTTATACATGTGTACAAAAATACATTTGAAAGATTTTAAATGACTTAAATGTGGATGAAAAGTCTCCGTGTATATAAATAACCTAATTTGTTAAAAAACACAATATTCAGTAAACCATAAAAATATAGTAGAACGTATTTATAAAACACAAGCAATAGATATGTAGTCATTAGGTTATTGCAGTGTTTTTCAACCTTAGGGTCAGAAATTCACGCGGGGTCACCTGGAATTAAAAGGGGGTCTTTAATGTCTTGTAATTGTAAAAAAATATGTATATATTTTTTTTAATTATTATTTTTCAAATATACATCACAATAAAAATCAAATAACTATATCCTATATTTAAACTTTTTCCAAATAAAATGGAGTATCAAAATATCTAAGGTGTAAAACTTTAATAAAAACTAATTGTATATCACAACTTCTGGCTTAATGTGAAGAAAAAATAAAGCTTATATAAAAATGCAAGAATACTAATATAGTTTATGGGCAAAAAAAAAAAAAGTGTACATAACTTACAGTAGTGGCTTAACAAGGGTCTGATCATAAGACAACATCTGGTTTAATAAAACACTTTTTCCTAATTTTAATACATTTTTCTTAGTAAAAATGTTTGACACTTTTATAGAACAGTAAAAATGATAAAGATTAACAGTTCTTTAGTTGAACCAAATAAATGATAAATTGTACAGTGAATAAACAGACATTAATAAACTAGTCAGAGCTCAATTACTAACAGGTGAAAGGAAATAAAAAGAAACCTTAAACAATTTATTATTGAAACCACAATGTCATCATTGATTAAATGTTTTTACTATTTAGTCTTTTTTCTCTAGAACCTCTTTAATGGAGTTTTATTCTCTACAGTACATTACAGTGAAATTATTACATTTTATTACTAAAATTATAAATTATGGAAAAAAGCATTTTATCAAGTCAGGTGTTGAACTATGATCAGACCAGTGACGTTATTAGTTATTATTGGTAAATATAATTAATCTACATCATTCTGTACTGCCCCCTAGTGGAGGGGGAGGGGCGTGTGTAAATTCACACGCTGGCGATTCACAAACTGGAGTTCATACAAAAAGTAAAGCTGGTCAATATCTGCTCTATTGGAATAAATCTATCAGACTAATTTTGTTAACTGTAATACATGTTTAGCTACATGCTAAGCTAATAAACATGTGGACTAGTAGCTACATGTTAAACAGGTGAACTCGTAGCTACGCGCCAAGTTAAGCTGTCATGTGAACTAGTGGTTACATGCTAAGCTAATTACCATGTAAACTAGTGGTTACATGCTAAGCTAACACATGTGAACTAGTGGTTACATGCTAAGCTAACACATGTGAACTAGTGGTTGCATGCTAAGCTAACACATGCACTGTTAGCTGTATAACATTCCTTCTCAGATGAAGAACATTAAGCATCAGAAACACATTTGGATTATGAAACGACGCTGCACAGACTCAGACATTTCTCTTCTATTTTTATGCATCTGTAGCAGAACAGATCAAAGACATGTAAAATAGATCTGTTCCTGTCTTTTTAGTATAAATCTCTAGGATGAGTAGCCGCTCACACACGGTCTGACCTGCAGGAAACTCTCCCTGGGTCCACCCATAGGGTCAGCTCCACTGGCAGCCCCAGGTCCTGGAAGGTCACATGACTGCGTTCACAAGCCGTCTGCAGCGCCGGGTCACATGGGAGGGTGTGGTTAATACGCAGACACCTGGACACGCCAGTCAGAGTTTAAAGCCTCCAAACAAAGTGATGAAGAGGACAGTCAATGTTTTTAATGGAGGTCAAAGGTCACCTGTAGGCTTGTCCTCTAGACGGTGCGTTCGGGTGCCAGTGGTTTTTGTAGCTCTGTAACAGTACAGCTGTGAGCGCAGCCGCAAAGCGTTCACGTCCATCAGCGTCTAAACGACCAAACCTTTTCACCAGACGAGCCACGAAGAACACGGCAGCAGCTATTTCCTCCTTCATCATATGAACACGCCAACAACACGCCAACAACACGCTAAAAACACTGACACACAGTGTTACACACACACACACACACACCAGATGTGTAGATAGTAAAACAGCAGCAGATAAAAGATCAGGAGATAAAAGGAGAAAAACATCAGAACATCTTCACCTCCTTTAATGAAACACAGCAGCTGGAACACACACACCTGGAGTTAACGACACACACACACACACCTGGAGTTAACGACACACACACACACACCTGGAGTTAACGACACACACACACACACCTGGAGTTAACGACACACACACACACACCTGGAGTTAACGACACACACACACACACAGATCAATGTTAAACTGGAGCTGGTTTAAAGTGAATTCTGATCAATGGGACAGAGTCACATGTTGATCAATAACCTGATCAATCAATGATTTGTGATGTCAAAGGATCAATAAGTGTTGGAGGAGATGGATTTGATCTGTTTGACAGTTTGGGATGAAAAAGAGGTTTAAATAAAAGTTACACATCACAAAACTTCTGCTGATTTAGTTTTATTGATTTTTAACAAAAGCAGAAATATTAAAAAAACAAAAAGCAGATCATCAGCATTTTTCACTTTTAAAATGAAAACATTAAAGGTGAAATGTTGTGTAACAGTAATAAATAAATAAATAAATAAATAAAAACAAGGAAGCCCACATGGACTCCCGTGATTGGTCACCTGGTTTACAGATTAATGCGCACTGTTGCCATGGTGATGAAGGTTCCCACGCTCACACCAATGACGACGTACTGCTTATTGTCAGTGAGGCTCCGCCCTTTGCTGCCAGTGTAATAATCCAATTTATTCTGACACACACACAGTAACACACACTTTGGCACACACACTAATAACTGATGGTTGTTGTTTACATGGATGGTTGATTTGTGTTGGTCAATAATCAATAATCATTCTCAGTTCATCATTGGTGAGAAAATAATAAAGTTTCTTCAGGGGATTGGAGGGAGGGTGCATGTTCTCCAGTGTTGATCTGTGGTCCAATCAGAAGCTTCCCTTTGTAACCAACCTGAGGTCATTGGTTCTAATCCTGGTCCATCAGTGGGATGTGATCAGTCACTTTGGATCAAAGAGTCTGATCAATGTAACTGTAACTAACTGTAAATGTGTAACATAACCAAGTTGCACCAGTTTAGACCAGTTAAGATCAGTTTAGACCAGTTTGGAGTAGGTTAAACCAGTTTAAACCAGTTTAGACCGGTTTAAACAGGTTAGACTATGTTAAACCAGTTTAGACCAGTTTAAACCAGTTTAGACCAGTTTAAAAAGGTTAAACCAGCTTAGACCAGTTTAGACTAGGTTAGACCAGCTTAGACCAGTTTAGACTAGGTTAGACCAGTTTAGACTAGGTTAGACCAGGTTAGACCAGGTTAGACTAGGTTAGACCAGGTTAGACTAGGTTAGACCAGGTTAGACTAGGTTAGACTAGGTTAGACTAGGTTAGACCAGGTTAGACCAGGTTAGACCAGTTTAGACCAGTTTAGACTAGGTTAGACCAGTTTAGACCAGGTTAGACCAGTTTAGACTAGGTTAGACCAGGTTAGACTAGGTTAGACCAGGTTAGACTAGGTTAGACTAGGTTAGACTAGGTTAGACCAGGTTAGACCAGTTTAGACCAGGTTAGACCAGTTTAGACTAGGTTAGACTAGGTTAGACTAGGTTAGACCAGGTTAGACCAGTTTAGACCAGTTTAGACCAGTTTAGACCAGGTTAGACTAGTTTAGACTAGGTTAGAAGGGGAGCTTCTTCAGCTGCTCAAAGGTGATGAAAAACTGTGGAAAGCGTTAAAGAACAAACACATTAAAATGGTTCTTTACAATAAGACGCTAAAGCTCCTCCCAGGAAGGATACAATGATGTTCCATGGTCCCAGTCTGAGCCAGTTTGGCCAGAAGCCTTTGTAAAGTGCTGAGAATCCTTCCTTCTTCCACGTCTGCATCACTCCATGCAGCGTCCCCCGGTGGGCGGGGCTTCCCGACAGCGCTCTCTGATTCATCATACGTGTCCGTACCACGTCCACCGGGTTGGACGCCAACGCCCCCGCCAGGCCGCAGCTGAAGCTGGAGCTGTGGGCGGAGCCAGAAACAGGGTCAGGATGGGTGGGGGGGGAGGAAGGGCAGAGGGGCTTACGGACATGAAGTGAGTGAAGACGGTGTCTCCCATCAGGCCAGAACGCAGCAGGTGCTTTTTAGTGATGTCATAGACGGGAAGCTCCACGCCGACTACAATGGCAGCGCGTTGTGCTGTGGGAATGACGCCCTGAGGAGGACACAATAGTCAACGATGGTCAGCAATAGTCAACGATAATTAACATAGTCAACGTTGGTCAACGATGGTCAGCAATAGTCAACGATAATTAACATAGTCAACGTTGGTCAACGATGGTCAGCAATAGTCAACGATAATTAACATAGTCAACGTTGGTCAACGATGGTCAGCAATAGTCAACGATAATTAACATAGTCAACGTTGGTCAACGATGGTCAGCAATAGTCAACGATAATTAACATAGTCAACGTTGGTCAACGATGGTCAGCAATAGTCAACGATAATTAACATAGTCAACGTTGGTCAACGATGGTCAGCAATAGTCAACGATAATTAACATAGTCAACGTTGGTCAACGATGGTCAGCAATAGTCAACGATAATTAACATAGTCAACGTTGGTCAACGATGGTCAGCAATAGTCAACGATAATTAACATAGTCAACGTTGGTCAACGATGGTCAGCAATAGTCAACGATAATTAACATAGTCAACGTTGGTCAACGATGGTCAGCAATAGTCAACGATAATTAACATAGTCAACGTTGGTCAACGATGGTCAGCAATAGTCAACGATAATTAAGATAGTCAACGTTGGTCAACGATGGTCAGCAATAGTCAACGATAATTAACATAGTCAACGTTGGTCAACGATGGTCAGCAATAGTCAACGATAATTAACATAGTCAACGTTGGTCAACGATGGTCAGCAATAGTCAACGATAATTAACATAGTCAACGTTGGTCAACGATGGTCAGCAATAGTCAACGATAATTAACATAGTCAACGTTGGTCAGCAATAGTCAACGATAATTAACAGTCAACGTTGGTCAAATATAATCAACGTTGGTCAAATATAATCAACGTTGGTCAAATATAATCAACGTTGGTTGACAGTTAAATCACAGAAATGACAAAAAGGTGGTGGAAGATGGAGTTGAACAGGATGACTCAGCACTTTCACTGTTTCTTCCATGACAGAAACTGGATCAAAAGTCAAGAATCTTACAATGAAACATAAATACTGTTTAAATGGTCAGTTTATACTTGAAAGTATTAATCATGTAACTTTATTAGTTATAATCAATGACTGATAACATGAAAAGTTAAAAAACCTCCAAACAAACATCAAAGGTACATGAATAATATGAGTGTGTTTGTGAGATGTACCTACTGTAAATATTAAATATGTATTTAACACCATCGAGGAAGTGAAAAACTGTACATTCTATATGGATTCCAGATGAATTATTATTACCAGACGTCCTTTTAAACTCTGATGTGGACTTAAGAGATGGATCTAAATAGGATTTGACCTCACGAACATCTTCCTCAATAAAAACATCTCCATAAAAGGAGAATCTGCCTCATATTTAACCATTAATGAAGGTTCTTTACCCGACTGTCAACAAGAGAACCTAGATGATGATGTCACAGCGTTCCTTTAGGACAGCGTAGGTCTAGGATAGACTGTGGTGTGTAGCGGAGCGTCTGTAGAGCGTCTGTAGAGCGTTTATAGAGCGTCTGTAGAGCGTTTATAGAGCGTCTGTAGAGCGTCTATAGAGCGTTTATAGAGCGTCTGTAGAGCGTTTATAGAGCGTTTTTATAGAGTGTTTATAGAGCGTCTATAGAGCGTTTATAGAGCGTTTTTATAGAGTGTTTATAGAGCGTCTGTAGAGCGTTTATAGAGCGTTTATAGAGTGTCTGTAGAGTGTTTATAGAGCGTCTGTAGAGCGTTTATAGAGCGTCTATAGAGCGTCTGTAGAGTGTTTTTATAGAGTGTTTATAGAGCGTCTATAGAGCGTTTATAGAGCGTTTTTATAGAGTGTTTATAGAGCGTCTGTAGAGTGTTTATAGAGCGTTTTTATAGAGTGTTTATAGAGCGTCTGTAGAGCGTTTATAGAGCGTTTATAGAGCGTCTGTAGAGTGTTTATAGAGCGTCTGTAGAGTGTTTATAGAGCGTCTGTAGAGCGTCTATAGAGCGTCTGTAGAGTGTTTATAGAGCGTCTGTAGAGCGTTTATAGAGCGTCTGTAGAGCGTTTATAGAGCGTCTGTAGAGCGTTTATAGAGCGTTTATAGAGCGTCTGTAGAGCGTTTATAGAGCGTCTGTAGAGCGTTTATAGAGCGTCTGTAGAGCGTTTATAGAGCGTCTGTAGAGCGTTTATAGAGCGTCTGTAGAGCGTTTATAGAGCGTCTGTAGAGCGTCTGTAGAGCGTCTATAGAGCGTCTGTAGAGCGTTTATAGAGCGTTTATAGAGCGTCTGTAGAGTGTTTATAGAGCGTTTTTATAGAGTGTTTATAGAGCGTCTGTAGAGTGTTTATAGAGCGTCTGTAGAGTGTTTATAGAGCGTCTGTAGAGCGTTTATAGAGCGTCTATAGAGCGTCTGTAGAGTGTTTATAGAGCGTTTTTATAGAGTGTTTATAGAGCGTCTGTAGAGCGTTTATAGAGCGTTTATAGAGCGTCTGTAGAGTGTTTATAGAGCGTCTGTAGAGTGTTTATAGAGCGTCTATAGAGCGTCTGTAGAGCGTCTATAGAGCGTCTGTAGAGCGTTTATAGAGCGTTTATAGAGCGTCTGTAGAGTGTTTATAGAGCGTCTGTAGAGCGTTTATAGAGCGTCTATAGAGCGTCTGTAGAGTGTTTATAGAGCGTCTGTAGAGCGTTTATAGAGCGTCTATAGAGCGTCTGTAGAGCGTCTGTAGAGCGTTTATAGAGCGTCTGTAGAGCGTCTGTAGAGCGTCTGTAGAGCGTCTATAGAGCGTCTGTAGAGCGTTTATAGAGCGTCTGTAGAGCGTTTATAGAGCGTTTATAGAGCGTCTGTAGAGCGTCTGTAGAGCGTCTGTAGAGCGTCTGTAGAGCGTCTATAGAGCGTCTGTAGAGTGTCTATAGAGCGTCTGTAGAGCGTTTATAGAGCGTCTGTAGAGCGTTTATAGAGCGTCTGTAGAGCGTTTATAGAGCGTTTATAGAGCGTCTGTAGAGCGTTTATAGAGCGTCTGTAGAGCGTTTATAGAGCGTCTGTAGAGCGTTTATAGAGCGTCTGTAGAGCGTTTATAGAGCGTCTGTAGAGCGTTTATAGAGCGTCTGTAGAGCGTCTGTAGAGCGTCTATAGAGCGTCTGTAGAGCGTTTATAGAGCGTTTATAGAGCGTCTGTAGAGTGTTTATAGAGCGTCTGTAGAGCGTTTATAGAGCGTCTATAGAGCGTCTGTAGAGTGTTTATAGAGCGTTTTTATAGAGTGTTTATAGAGCGTCTGTAGAGCGTTTATAGAGCGTCTGTAGAGTGTTTATAGAGCGTCTGTAGAGTGTTTATAGAGCGTCTATAGAGCGTCTGTAGAGCGTCTATAGAGCGTCTGTAGAGCGTTTATAGAGCGTTTATAGAGCGTCTGTAGAGTGTTTATAGAGCGTCTGTAGAGCGTTTATAGAGCGTCTATAGAGCGTCTGTAGAGTGTTTATAGAGCGTCTGTAGAGCGTTTATAGAGCGTCTATAGAGCGTCTGTAGAGCGTTTATAGAGCGTTTATAGAGCGTCTGTAGAGCGTCTGTAGAGCGTCTGTAGAGCGTCTGTAGAGCGTTTATAGAGCGTCTGTAGAGCGTTTATAGAGCGTCTGTAGAGCGTTTATAGAGCGTCTGTAGAGCGTTTATAGAGCGTCTGTAGAGCGTTTGTAGAGCGTCTATAGAGCGTCTGTAGAGCGTCTATAGAGCGTCTGTAGAGCGTCTATAGAGCGTCTGTAGAGCGTTTATAGAGCGTCTGTAGAGCGTTTATAGAGCGTCTGTAGAGCGTTTATAGAGCGTCTGTAGAGCGTTTATAGAGCGTCTGTAGAGCGTTTATAGAGCGTCTGTAGAGCGTTTATAGAGCGTCTGTAGAGCGTTTATAGAGCGTCTGTAGAGCGTCTGTAGAGCGTTTATAGAGCGTCTGTAGAGCGTTTATAGAGCGTCTGTAGAGCGTTTATAGAGCGTCTGTAGAGTGTTTATAGAGCATCTGTAGAGCGTTTATAGAGCGTCTGTAGAGCGTTTATAGAGCGTCTGTAGAGCGTTTATAGAGCGTCTGTAGAGCGTTTATAGAGCGTCTGTAGAGTGTCTGTAGAGCGTTTATAGAGCGTCTGTAGAGTGTTTATAGAGCATCTGTAGAGCGTTTATAGAGCGTCTGTAGAGCGTTTATAGAGCGTCTGTAGAGTGTCTGTAGAGCGTTTATAGAGCGTCTGTAGAGTGTTTATAGAGCATCTGTAGAGCGTTTATAGAGCGTCTGTAGAGCGTTTATAGAGCGTCTGTAGAGCGTTTATAGAGTGTCTGTAGAGCATTTATAGAGCGTCTGTAGAGCGTTTATAGAGCGTCTATAGAGCGTCTGTAGAGCGTTTATAGAGCGTCTGTGGAGCGTTTATAGAGCGTCTGTGGAGCGTTTATAGAGCGTCTGTAGAGCGTTTATAGAGCGTCTGTAGAGCGTTTATAGAGCGTCTGTAGAGCGTTTATAGAGCGTCTGTGGAGCGTTTATAGAGCGTCTGTAGAGCGTTTATAGAGCGTCTGTAGAGCGTTTATAGAGCGTCTGTAGAGCGTTTATAGAGCGTCTGTGGAGCGTTTATAGAGCGTCTGTGGAGCGTTTATAGAGCGTCTGTAGAGCGTTTATAGAGCGTCTGTAGAGCGTTTATAGAGCGTCTGTAGAGCGTTTATAGAGCGTCTGTGGAGCGTTTATAGAGCGTCTGTAGAGCGTTTATAGAGCGTCTGTAGAGCGTTTATAGAGCGTCTGTAGAGCGTTTATAGAGCGTCTGTAGAGCGTTTATAGAGCGTCTGTAGAGCGTCTGTAGAGCGTTTATAGAGCGTCTGTAGAGCGTTTATAGAGCGTCTGTAGAGCGTTTATAGAGCGTCTGTAGAGTGTTTATAGAGCATCTGTAGAGCGTTTATAGAGCGTCTGTAGAGCGTTTATAGAGCGTCTGTAGAGCGTTTATAGAGCGTCTGTAGAGCGTTTATAGAGCGTCTGTAGAGCGTCTGTAGAGCGTTTATAGAGCGTCTGTAGAGCGTTTATAGAGCGTCTGTAGAGCGTTTATAGAGCGTCTGTAGAGTGTTTATAGAGCGTCTGTAGAGCGTTTATAGAGCGTCTGTAGAGCGTTTATAGAGCGTCTGTAGAGTGTCTGTAGAGCGTTTATAGAGCGTCTGTAGAGTGTTTATAGAGCATCTGTAGAGCGTTTATAGAGCGTCTGTAGAGTGTCTGTAGAGCGTTTATAGAGCGTCTGTAGAGTGTTTATAGAGCGTCTGTAGAGCGTTTATAGAGCGTCTGTAGAGTGTTTATAGAGCATCTGTAGAGCGTTTATAGAGCGTCTGTAGAGTGTTTATAGAGCGTCTGTAGAGTGTTTATAGAGCATCTGTAGAGCGTTTATAGAGCGTCTGTAGAGCGTTTATAGAGCGTCTGTAGAGCGTTTATAGAGCGTCTGTAGAGCGTTTATAGAGCGTCTGTAGAGTGTCTGTAGAGCGTTTATAGAGCGTCTGTAGAGTGTTTATAGAGCATCTGTAGAGCGTTTATAGAGCGTCTGTAGAGTGTTTATAGAGCATCTGTAGAGCGTTTATAGAGCGTCTGTAGAGCGTTTATAGAGCGTCTGTAGAGCGTTTATAGAGCGTCTGTAGAGTGTTTATAGAGCATCTGTAGAGCGTTTATAGAGCGTCTGTAGAGCGTTTATAGAGCGTCTGTAGAGCGTTTATAGAGCGTCTGTAGAGTGTCTGTAGAGCGTTTATAGAGCGTCTGTAGAGTGTTTATAGAGTGTCTGTAGAGCATTTATAGAGCGTCTGTAGAGCGTTTATAGAGCGTCTGTAGAGCGTTTATAGAGCGTCTGTAGAGCGTTTATAGAGCGTCTGTGGAGCGTTTATAGAGCGTCTGTAGAGCGTTTATAGAGCGTCTGTGGAGCGTTTATAGAGCGTCTGTAGAGCGTTTATAGAGCGTCTGTAGAGCGTTTATAGAGCGTCTGTAGAGCGTTTTTATAGAGTGTTTATAGAGCGTTTATAGAGCGTCTGTAGAGCGTTTATAGAGCGTCTGTAGAGCGTTTATAGAGCGTCTGTGGAGCGTTTATAGAGCGTCTGTAGAGCGTTTATAGAGCGTCTGTGGAGCGTTTATAGAGCGTCTGTAGAGCGTTTATAGAGTGTTTATAGAGCGTTTATAGAGCGTCTGTGGAGTAAGTAGTTTATGTATAAAATACTTTTTACAGATAAAATCACAAAGTGCTGTACAGAGTTGTGGTAAAAGTGCAACACAATAGAATAATAAAACAAGAGTGCATAAATATCGTAACAACAGCAACATTAAAGGACAAATAATAATTATAATCCAGTAACTAAAAGCTTTACTGTAAAGTAAAGTCTTCAACAGTTTTTTAAAAGTAACCACACAGTTGAGCTCCCTGAGAGACTGGTGCAGGTTATTCCAGAGTCTGGAACACCAGGTCTCCTCTGGTCTTAAATGTAGTTTTTGGGGTCTTTAGGAGACCCTGGTCTGAAGACTGAAGGCATCGCCCTGATGAGTAGGGGTACAACAAGTCTGAGATATATTGAGGGGTCTGACCATGTAATGCTCAGAACGTGAGAACTAATATTTATAGTTTATTCTAAACTTAACTGGAAGCCAGTGCAGAGTAGCTAGAATGGTGGTGATGTGGGATGTTCTAGAAGCACCAGTTAAAAGTCTGGCAGCAGCGTCTGAACGATCTGGAGTCTGTTTAGGGTCGACTTATTAAAACATGTAAAAACAGAATTACAGTAGTCAATACGAGATGATATAAATGTGTGTATGACCAGTTCTAGATCTGATTTTAATAATAAATACCTCACTTTAGAGATATTTCTCAGGTGGTAAAAACAGTTTTTAGTCAATTGACGACAATGTCCCTCCAAAGACATGGACTGATCAATAACAACCCCAAGGTTTCTGAGGCTGGTTTTAACAGATGAGCCCAGATCACCAAGAGAGTTTTTAATTAGAGGATGTTTTTATCACATGATCAGAGTTTATGTTTTATTAGAATTTATCTGGAGATCATTTGATGACAGACAGTTTTTGATACAGGATATACAATCTAAGATCTCTGATAAAAAGTGAAACGCTGAGTCATTAAAGGAGCAGAACAACTGGATATCATCAGCATAAAAATGATTAGATACATTTTTAAAACCATGGATCAACGACCAAGAGGCATCAGATACAATAAAAACTAAACAGGAACCAGAACAGAGCCCTGGGCTACTCCACATGACAGGTTGGACATATTGGACATAACATCATTAATAGTAACATTAAAGGTTCTTCTATTATTATAAGATGTAAACCATTGGAGAACAGCACCAGAAAACCATCTCAGATGTAAGTGGATCAACCAGTATACTATGATCTACTGTATCAAAGGCAGCATCAGATCAAGTCAAACTAAAACTGTGTAACGACCAGAGTCAGTGACATCATCACGTCACTAGAAACTTTCAGAAGATCAGTTTCAGTGGATTGATCTAAAACCAGATTAATATTTATCATAAATATTATGCTGTTCCATGTATGAGGTTAGCTGCTTAGCAACCATTTTCTCCATGATTTTAGACATGAAGAGAAGCTTAGATATGGGTCAGTAGTTTATAGGCTCCCCCGGATCAAGATTGGGTTTTTTAAGAATGAGGTTTATTATCACATGTTTAAAAAAGCTGGAGACAGAGACAGATAAAAGTGAGAGGTTTATTAATTTTACCATCAAAGGACCAACAACATCAAAAACGTTTAAAAACAGAGAAGTAGGAACAATGTCTACAGTTTCATCTTTCTACTAAAACCTGAACATCCTGTAGCAGAGCGGGTGTACTTTATTAATTCATTTAACTCCATTATCTTTTCTTTTAAATAGAGTCTGTGCACCTCTAGTTTAGTGGTTTAACACAACTGTTCCACTTTTCAGCAGCTTCTCCTAAAGCTAAAAATAGCTTCATTCATCCATGGACAAGGTTTCTTATTAAAGCCTGGAGTATTTTTAGCTGGTGCTACTGTGTCCAAAACAGACAAACATTGGCTATTAAAGTTTGTCATAAAGTGTCAACATCATCACAACTAGTAAATGTAGTTGGATCAAAAGAGGCAGAAAATCCACTGATTGTTGCTTCATTAAGAATGAGTCTCTGCTTTTTCACATTAGAAGTAGAGGAGGCTCTATAAACGCTCTATAAACGCTCTATAGAGCATCTGTGGACCTGTTAGACAAAGATGATCCTGATCATCCTGTAGGGGGTTAAAAACAGCTCTTTCATTTATAAATGAGCCCCGCCCACCATGACTCACCCTCCACAGCCCCTTGGTGCCCTCTGTCTGGTAGATGTTGATGAAGTTTGACATCATGCTGCCCTGCAGGAGGCTTCCCTGAGCCTGCATCCTGATCTGGACCAGGACACAGAGGTCAGAGGTTACACTAACAACTACCCCTCAGGGGTCATGTGACCCTAAAGTGTCACCTTTAAGACATCCGTGGGATTGGCCAGAGACGAGGACAGCACGCCAGACACCACGCCACAGAACACGTTGATGAGCATGGTTTCCTCTGTCAGACAAATGACCAATCAGAGAGCTGAGTCAGCAAAACCCTCAGCTTTACGTTAATTCAATCAACTCACACACAATAATATTTAAAATATGTATTGAACTATTTATTGAAACTGAATTATAAAGTTTTAGTCATGTTTTTATGCAGTTTTTTTATTCTACTAATGTTGATAGATTTGGTGTTTAGGATGACTTTAAACAGCTGATGAAAAATAGCCAATAGGCTGCAATGTTTATCAATAAATATTGTTCCTGTCAAATAAACAAGTAACACACACACACACACACACACACACACACACACACACACACACACACACCCTCTGGGTGGGTGACAAACAGCCTCTTCAGGGAGTTGTACGTTCCTATCTTGATGGTTCCATAAGAAGCTTGTCTGAGCAAAGCTGGAGAGATTCTGTAACACACACACACACACACACACACACACACACACAAACACACAAACACACACACACACACACACACACACACACACACACACACCAGATCTGCTGCATCTTCATCAGTGTGTGAATGTTGTGAGCTGAGGGGGAGGAGCCAACCACTGTGAGTGTGTAATGTAATGAGTAACTAACCCTGAGTATAACGCTCTGACTCCCTCCTCCTTTCCAATCCGAACCAGAGCATGGAACATTCCTCGGTAGCGGATCTCTGAGTACTGACACTGACCCTGGACCTGGAGTCTGGTCTTGGTCAGATCTATGGGGAATGTTCCTGAAGACCACAGAGTAATAGAATATTCAACAAAGTATCTGGTTCCATTACAGCTGGTATGAAGTGGATCAATCAACTCTGGGTATGTAAACCTTGAGTTACTCACGTGCACAAGCGCCATAAAAAGCCATCATCAATGGAGCAAAGATAACATGAGCTACCATGGCAACCAGCCAGAAGAAAGTGATTTATTCACCCTGATGAAGCTACAAGTTCTCCTGGTGTTTATAGGAGAATATGAACCTGTTGTAAAAGAATTAACTGGACTTAAAATCCTAGCAAACATGTATAAATAATTGGTCAAAATGTTTAGTTTATTTAGGGTCAATACTTATTATTATTAATCCAACAGGAGAAAAGAACACGCAGCAGCTTAAAATGAAATATAAAAACATCATTCAGAACATTAATGTATATTTAGGTCATCATGTCACCATATTTAGGTTTTAATTTGACTTTTTAAATGGTCGTATCATATTTAAGGTATAAATGTTCCTTTACATTAACCACAGGTTTGTATCCAGTGAACTTTACTACAAACATCAGTAGGTGTTTTAATACAGATCAATCTTTCTGATTGATTGATTGATCTATCAGAGACTTTCACTAAATGATCTGCAACGTTATAAAGAAACATCAGTAATGATGTGAGCACATCTGTGGTGTGTGATGTCACTAATGTTTATCAAAAAAGAATGTCAAGGTTCATTAATCTGTTCAGGTGGGCGGAGCCTGGGTTTCTTAGGTTCAGTTCATGGAGAATGTTACCATGGTAACTGTTCTGCCTCTCACCTTCCTGTTAAGCAGGGGATGGACCAGGTGGAAGCCCCTCCCACTTGTGAGTGTGCACATCTGGTTCTTTTAATGCTTATCAGCTACAGTGGAGAGAGTTCTGTCTCTGACCTTTGATGTTCAAAGGACTCTTTCCATGATTGGATGAACAGCTGTAAAAACCACAGGCTGCTTAAAAACAATTCATTCAAAAGTTCAGGAAAACCAAGACTTAAACATTGTTTAGCAAAGAAACTTAAGTTGAATGCATTTCTTGTTCATTTATTTGTAAAGTTTGGCAAATTATTTATTGTTTAACAGGTAAAAGCAAGGAATGTTTGAGTTTGATACCTGTTTATTTGATAGATCTATGAAGCTTAGTGTGTGTGTGAAGTGTGTAGTTAAAACCACACTTAGTTAATGAGAAATACAAATAAGCTCAAATAAAAATGGTTAAAGGTTGTTGGTTAAATAAGTAGTTTAAAAATTATCTACATTCATTAAAAATGTTGTGGTTTAAAATTGTTTGAAAATATCTGAGTTAAAGTTAACTTACTTTTAACAATCTGTGTTAAAAAAAAAAAAAAAAAAAAAAAATGTGGTTAAAAAGAATGACTATAAATATTTGATTTGTTTCTTTGTTAAAACTGGGCAAATAAATACTAAACTTACTGTACATGTTAAATACTTATAAAATGTGGTTTTTAAAATACCAATATTTTAATATATGATTAAGATTAAAAGTAGAAAACCTTGTTTAGAAAAAAATGATGCTAATTTAAAACTAACAACTAAATGAAATACTTGGAAAATGTTACAAAGTTGAATTTGATTTCAATAAACAAATGGTTGTTTACTTGTTGTTCTGTGTATTTTCTGATGTACCGACAAACGATACTTTGAATTAAAAAAGAAGTGATTAAAGGTTTGATTCTCTGAGTGAAGTTTATTTCAATCTAGAACTAACCTGGTTTTAAACAAACAAACATTCTAACCGCCAGCTAATTTACGGTGCCTGTTTATTGACGGTTTTACGGTAATGCAGTCGGAGGACGGACTTCAAAATAAAAGCAGAAACTTAAGAAGGTAGTCTGCAATTTCACACGGGTTCAATCAGTCAGTCTGTTAATTGATTGATGAATTTATTAAGTGATTAGTTAAGTAATTATTTGAGCATATAAGGAATTTATTTATTGATTATTTACAGAATTATTATAACCATTTTAATTCTGATCACATTTCATCTGTGTGTATAATTGGTCCAACATAAAAATAAACAGTAGCTGGAGTTTCTGATATTATTATGTTAATATTATCATAGTTCAGATCCACATTAAGGTGAAAGTCTCTGTTTCACTTCAGATTGATAATAATCCACCTCAGAGTTCAGAATTCCTGGCAAATCAAATGTGGATTTTAAAATTAATTCCCTCTAAAATGTGACATTTTGCTAATATTTCACTTTATTAAAAAAAACCTACATATTTCTACAGATTAATTTCACTTCAGACTGATATTATAAAATCTTAGCAAGTAACTCAGATTCATCTAACAAGTTTCAAAATATAATGCCACCAAATATTTAAATATGGGACTAAGTAAATGTGATTTTGGATTACATAACATTTAAAGAAAACGCCCGGTTATTAAAGTCTAATTCCACCTGAGGGATGTAGTACACGACCCCAAAGTGTGACCCTATAAGTTTCAAAACATTCTGATGTGTAGTTTCACAATAAAAGCCCACAAACGTTTTAAACGAGACTTATTACATATGACTTTTCTTTAAAAAAGAATCCAAAGTCATATGTAGCAAGTCTTTAGTGAGCTTTTATTTTGAAACTACATATCAGAACTTGCTAGAACTATCTTAGCCATTGTGTTCATTTGTTATGTGTGACTATTTATTAACAAATAAAATGTCATGGTCTCCATCTTCTAAGGCTTCAATGTGATCAGAATTAGGATGGTCAAATAACCAATAATCAATGATTTTACTCCTTAAATGTTCAATTAATTAATAACTCAGCCATGTACAAACATTTCCACAATGGGCCGATGTGACTGTAGGTTTTCTTTTCAACCAAGTAGCAACACATCAGGCTAGTGTTCATAGCTCGGTGCTTTTATTTTGAAGTCCGTCCTAAGACTACATTACCGTACTGTCGTTAATAAACAGGCACCGCAAATTGGCTGGTGGTTAGAATGACCGAGGATTTATTAGTGGAGGCTGGTTTGACCATAATCTACAGATGTTATTGATCCATTGATTGATTCTAAACACGTTTGTGATCAATGTAAAGATTAATCCTGAGCTAATAGGAGGAGGAGCTCCTCCATCCATCACGTACCAAACTCCGCCACTATGGAGGCCATCCCTCCGTAGATGAACGGTTTCCAGCTGATCGTGTCCATGTCGGTGAGGCTCTGAGCAGCTTCCACGTGCTGTACGAAGCACAGCCACACGCACAGGTCAGCACACAGCCTTAGCATGGCGCACACACTCATTAGCTAAGCAGCTATCATTAGCACACACTCATTAGCTAAGCAGCTACCATTAGCACACACTCATTCAGTCGTTCGCTGTTATTCGGCCACAGCATGTCCGCAATCGCAAAACGCCAATCAGAGCGGCCCTTCGCTGCTATTGGCCTGCGAGACGTGTGGGCGGGG
Organism: Gouania willdenowi; assembly: GCF_900634775.1. Lineage (NCBI taxonomy): Eukaryota > Metazoa > Chordata > Actinopteri > Blenniiformes > Gobiesocidae > Gouania > Gouania willdenowi. Next base: position 143,588 of record NC_041057.1, on the reverse strand, counting down.
CGAAAATAGTGCCAGATCAATGACGTCACGAGCGTCACAGAAACATTAAATGACTAAAGTCAACAGTCGCTCATTAAAGCTCCGCGTGCACTCACTGTGGCTAAGCTAACAGCTGTAACGGTTGCTAAGTTACCGTTACTTTTAGCCGCTGTTCCCGCGACGGCTCGAGCCTCTGGTTCCTGGAGTTAGTCATTTCACCGGAAGTAACCAGAGCCCGTTAGACGTTAGCATTAACACGTTAGCATTCCAGCTAAAGAGCCTGTCAAAATAAAATCCTGTCTACCCTGAGCCAGCACTCTCCAAAGTAAAATTAGTCAATTAAAAAGTACAAATTAAAACATATTAAAGTAACGGTAGAACTTAACAGTAATAATGAAACTAGTAGTTTAGATAGAAAATAAACTAAACAAGCTCTAATTATTTTATTTATATTTAATCTGTACATTCACACTATTAGCATTGGAATCTAACCCTCAACCTCTGGGTCAGATAATAACTACACCTCCTGAACCACACACACACACACACACACACACCCATATTACACACACACATTTAACACACACACACACACTCAGTGATGTCTCGTGTGACTGGTTTTATTTGACATGATTAATCCTAATGATGATGATGATGATGAAGGTCTAACTGTAGGTCTTCATGATTTTCGTGTTTCCATGGAGACGGTGAAAGGTCAGCGGGACAGCAGTGGAAGGTCACTGGAGTTCATGATGAGGCTGGAGTCAAGGTTCAGGTTCTCTGAGGACACAGGATACGCTGAGTCATGCTGAGTCATGCTGAGTCATGCTGAGTCATGCTGGAAACTAACTCTTTCACCTTGGTCAAAGTTGATCTTCTTGTTGGAAGCGTCTCCCAGTCCTTCAATGTCTACAAGGTCACTGTTCACATCTGAGTCGTTCAGAGCGCTCAGCGTCACGTCTGTGGAGACACAGCAGCCAATCACAGCAGAGCGTCAGATCTTCTATTTTCACATATATATGTGAGTGTGTGTCATATATATGTAGATATATGTTCAGGATGGACTGGGATGATAAAATGTGGCTCCATCTATTTACCAAAACTGTGACAAGGTTATTTATTTATTAATAAATGTTTACTGCAAGACCTACACATGCCTTTGCGTAACTAAACCTCCTCAAATTAAACACACACAGTGACAGGGGGTTGAGTAGTGACTAGTTCTAACCTGCAGTCTTCTGCTTCTTGATTGGTGGAGCCAGTGCGGGGCTGTTCTGCATCCCTGTCGTCACAACGACCTGTGAGGGTGCCGCTGGGGTTGTCATGGCAACGGCTTTTTTAACGTTCTTCTTCGGAGACTCTGAGGAGACGATGGGAACGCGACTGTCCTCGTACAGCTTCCTCTTTACGGTGCTCTTTATCTGGGCGCTGCACCACGTAAACAACAACAACAATAATGATAAACAACAACAGCTCAAAAACGTCTTATTGGTTCTTTTCTCAGACATGAATATTAAGAGTAGATGTTGCTCTTTATCTTTGCGATGTCTCTCGTCTTCCTCAGAAGCGTCTCACTGACAGCGTGTGACACGCCCAGCAGACCTGTCAGATCCACCGGCCCAGCCACGCCCACACCAATCGGCACGTTGGGGTGAACCCAACCGATCTGACCACCCCGCCGTGCACCGCGACCCCGCCGACTACTTGTTCTGTAATAGGGTGTCCCAGGCGTGAGAGCAAATAGCCCGCACGCTTCCTGATTTCTATGGCCTCCTTTGTTTGTGTTTGTTTTCTTTTGCCCTGATGATTCCCGCCCCGTCCTAATCTATAAGGTATATGTTTCTCTGATATTGTTTCCTTTTCCTTCTGATGTTCTTTTTTTCTTGTGTGAAATGTTCTTCCTGTTTCCCTGATGTATGTGTTATTACATAGTATTTTGATAATGACATTGCACTTTTTTCCCTTTGATGTAGTCTTTTGGGTGAACCAGGAGCTGTTGAAGTTCTGTGTGTGGTTTTATTGCAATACCAATGTTGTGTTTTTTCATGATGCGTTGGTTGGGTTCTGTTATCACCCAGATGTTTGGTAGTGAGACTATGGACTTCTAATGCTTTCTTTGTTTTGTTGTTTCCCTTTGATGATGACCCACATGTCGGTGCCTGCTGGATGTGTTGCTCCTCTGTAATGAAACTATATCTATAATGTTCTGACCACTGACAGTTTGTGTATAGTTGGGTGTTCTGAAGTCCAGTGCAGGTACTGGTCGGTGTGGGCGTGGCTGGCCCGGTGGATCTGACACGTCACACGCTGTCAGTGAGACACATCGTTGAAACTGTAAAGCTACAAAAGATAAAGAGCAACATCTACTCTTAATATTAATGTCTGAGAAAAGAACCAAAAAACATCTCTAGTAAACAATAAACAACAACATGTATGTGTGTAGGTCCTGTGGTGCTCAGTGTGTGTGTGTTGTGTAAAGTGAGGTTAATATAGAGCAGACAGGAACTGATCAATTATAGACAATAAAACTGATCTGATGTGACACTGACAGGAGAGAGAATGTTTATCCTTTATTTACCATCACATTCTATAGGAAACAGATATTTATATCTACATTAGTCAGATGATAAAACCTGTGGGTCAGATGCTTTCAGATCTATTAATTAATAAATTAATTAATTTATTGTGCGGTGATGCTGAGAGCCTCAGTTCTGTAGATAATATAAATATATTCCACCTTATGATGTACAGTGGTGCAAAAAAGTATTCAGTCAGCCATTAATTGTGTAAGTTCTCCCAGTTATAAAGATGAGGTCTGTAATTTTCATCATAGATAAACCTCAACTATGAGAGACAGCATGAGAAAAAAATCCAGAAAATCACATTGTAGGATTTTTAATGAATTAATTATTAAATCCCTCAGTAAAATAAGTATTTGGTCATCTACAAACAAGCCAGATTTGTGTCTCTCACAGACCTGTAACTTCTTCTTTAAGAGGCTCCTCCTCCACTCGTTACCTGTATTAATGGAACCTGTTTGAACTGGTTATCAGTATAAAACACACCTGTCCACAACCTCAAACAGTCACACTCCAAACTCCACTATGGCCAAGACCAAAGAGCTGTCAAAGGACACCAGAAACCAAACTGTAGACCTGCACCAGGCTGGGTAGAGTGAGTCTACAATAGGTAAACAGCTTGGTGTGAAGAAATCAACTGTGGGAGCAATTATTAGAAAATGGAAGACATACAAGACACTGATAATCTCCCTCCATCTGGGGCTCCAAGATCTCACCCCGTGGGGTCACAATGATCACAAGAATGATGAGCAAAAATCCCAGAACCACACGGGGGGACCTAGTGAATGACCTGCAGAGAGCTGGGACCAAAGTAACAAAGGTAACCATCAGTAACACACTACGCCACCAGGGACTCAAATCCTGCAGTACCAGACGTGTCCTCCTGATTAAACCACTACATGTCCAGGCCCGTCTGAAGTTTGATAGAGAACATTTAGATGATCCAGAAGAGGATTGGGTGAAGGTCATGTGGTCAGATGAAACCAAAATACAACTTTTTAGTAAAAACTCAACTTGTTGTGTTTGGAGGAGAAAGAACACCATACCTACTGTAAAGCATGGGGGTGGTAACATCATGCTTTGGGGCTTTTTCTCTGCAAAGGGACCAGGACGACTGATCCATGTAAAGGAAAGAATGAATGAGACCATGTATCGTGAGATTCTGAGTTAAAACCTCCTTCCATCAACAAGGACATTGAAGATGAAACGTAGCTGGTCTTTCAGCACCACAATGATCACAAACACATCGCCCTGGCAACGAAGGAGTGGCTTCATAAGAAGCATTTTAAGGTCCTGGAGTGGCCTAGCCAGTCTCCAGATCTCAACCCTATAGAAAATCTTTGGAGGGAGTTGAAAGTCTGTGTTGCCTAGCAACAGCCCCAAAACATCACTGCTCTAGAGGAGATCTACATGGAGGAATGGACCAACATACCAGCAACAGTGTGTGAAAACCTTTGACCTCTGTCATTGTCAACAAAGGCTACATTACAAAGTATTGAGATTAACTTTTGTTATTGACCAAATACTTATTTTCTACCAAAATTTTAATTAAATTCATTAAAAATCCTACAGTGTGATTTTTTCTCATGTTGTCTCTCATAGTTGAGGTTTATCTATGATGTAAATTACAAGTTTTTCATCTTTTCATGTAGGAGAAATTGTACAATTGGTGGCTGAATAAATACTTTTTGGCCTACTGTATGAACGCAGCATCAGAGACACAGACAAGGTAAAAGAGAAAGTGTCTCTGTTTATAATCTCACTAATTTATTCATTAACACTCATTAATTACTTTCTGCTTTTACTGCAGTAACAGTGTTGTTTTTGGTCTGGATTATGGATTCTAATTCATCATATTTTTAAAGAATTATTCCTGTGATTGGTCTGATGCTGCTAACTCCGCCCCCTGTCACCGGAGCGTGCACGTAGCCAGGCTGAAATCATCTGGTTAACTTAGTGAGTTGTAATCTAGATTCATAGGACAGCTTCTGTGTGATGGAAAATGTTTGGTTATGTGAAGGATATAGTTATCTAGCTTTGTAGTACAGGTTTAAAATGTTTAATGATCATGTGATCTGCTCCTTTTTCACTCTCGGCTGGTGTGTTCCCGTGTTCCCTTAAACATGCTGTGGTGGAACCCCAACTGAAAAAACCCAGCTTGGACCCATCAGAACTTCAGAATTTCAGGCCAATTTCCAAGATCCCGTTCCTGGCTAAAGTTCTAGAAATGCTAGCCTGTAAACAACTTACATCATTCTTGGAGAGCAACAACACATTTGATACTTTCCAGTCCGGCTTCAGAAAGTTTCACTCCACTGAGACAGCACTGCTGAAAGTGTCAAGTGACATCATGATGACTCTGAAAAATGTTCCGTCCTGGTCCTGTTGGACCTGTCTTCTGCCTTTGACACAGTGGATCATCATATCCTGATTGGCAGACTGCGGGATGTGGTTGGCTTGTCGGGCCCTGTGTTGGAGTGGTTCAGATCGTACCTGACCGGTAGAACATTCTCTGTGTACCACAACAACGGAACGTCAGAAACTGCGTATTTAAAGTGGGGTGTACCTCAGGGCTCGGTCCTTGGGCCGCTTTTGTTCCTGATTTATTTACTCCCTCTCGGTGAGCTGATCCAGCAGTGCCCTGATGTCTCCTATCACCTATACGCAGATGATCTCCAGCTGTACTGCAGTTTTAAGCCCTCCGAACCCCAAAACGTGCTTTCCCTCACAAACTGTCTGGTAAAGGTAAAACAATGGCTGAATGAAAACAGCCTCCAACTGAACTCCAGTAAAACAGAAACCCTAGTCGTTGCCCCGGACATTATTGCTCCTCTTATCAAACAGCACCTTGGCGCCCTAAGTAGCACTGTTAAAAGTTCTATAAGGAACCTTGGAGTAACTTTTGATGAAGGGATGTCCCTAGAACGTCACTCTAAGCAGCTCATCAGGAACTGTTTCTTCCACCTGAGAAACATCTCAAAGCTGAGACACATAGTCTCTGGTCCTGAGCTTGAGATGGTCATCCACACGTTTGTTTCCTCACGGTTGGACTATTGTAACAGTCTGTTTACATGCCTTAGCAAAAAGGATCTGGCTCGTCTTCAAGTGGTCCAGAACTCTGCTGCACGCCTCCTGACCTGTACCTGTAGGAGAGCCCATATTACTCCTATTTTAAAAACTCTACATTGGCTCCCTGTCATCTACAGGATGAATTTTAAAATCCTTGTGCTGACTTTCAGGGCCCTTCATGGCCAGGCCCCTGAGTACATTGAGGGTCTGATCCAGCCCTATGTTTCAAACAGGAGCTTGAGGTCTTCTTCTCAAAACCTGCTGATGGTCCCCCGCACCCGCTTTAAAACACGAGGTGATCGCTCTTTTAAGGCGGTAGCTCCTCGTCTCTGGAATGCTCTTCCACACACTCTGTGGATGTTTTTAAAAGTCATCTAAAGACTCACTTTTTTATGGAGGCTTTCTTGACACACTCCTGTTTGTGAATGGACTCTTTTATACATTGTAGCATCATTGTAGTGGACTTTTATATGCATTGTTCCCTTTTTAAACTGTAAATTGTGAAGCACTTTGTGACCCTGGTCTGAAAAAAGCGCTATATAAATAAACTTTACTTACTTACTTACTCCTTTAGATCATTACAAATGTGGATGTGTGTGTGTGTCACTCACACTGTGCGCTCTTTGATCACTGTGCTGATGTTGTTCAGATCGTCTCCAAAACGACGCACGGCCAAACGTAACATCTCAATCTCTGTCTCCGTCCATTTAGCCCTGAAACACCATCAGTGAGAGAGTGTGTTTATATGTGTATACATGAGTGTGTGTGTATATACAGTATATATGTACATGTGTGTATCTAATTTATGTGTATCTATACATCTATTTTTTAATGTTGTTTATTATCAGATCAAATAAGGCTTGTAAAATAAACATATGCAACTTAAATTATAATATTTTTTGTAATATATCAACAAACTTTCTGTGATTACCTCATTGACAAATGATTCAACTATCTTTAGAACAGAGGTTTAAATCAGGTGTGTTTAACACCTGATTTAAACCAAATTTAAACCTGATTTAAACCAGATTTAAAAGGCCTTTGATACTCGGCTCCTTAATCTAGACGTTAATGGTGTCTTCGTAACATGGTGAAGTCCAGGGAATGGTCAAAGAAGTCAAGAGAGGAGCTAATTTCGAGATATGGATATAAAAATATAGCAAAGACATGAAACATTTCAAGAGACACTGGAAGCATAATTCACAAGTGTAAAGCTAAAGGCACAGTGGAAACGCTACCTGGATACAAATTAAGACCTGAAGCAAAAGGTGGAGAAAAATCCCCAGGTGACAGCTGAGGAACTGGGACAGGACTTGTCAGAGGGAGGTACTCAGACAATAAGACACACACTGTAAAATGTAGACCTACATGCCAGAACTCCACCCCCACCCCCCACTGACTCCAAAGCACAAGAACAGTCGACTAGCCACAAAGGTTTTGGGATACTGTTCTCTGGAGCAACGAGACAAAATTGGAACAACGATATGTCTGGAGGAGAAATGAGGCCTATAAAGATGCTCCACCACTGTGAAGCATGGTGGGGGATCAGTCATGCTCTGGGGCTGTTTCGCTTCTTCAGGTACAAGGATACCATGAATTCAATTATCGACCAGGAAATCTTGGGTTTAAAAGTCATGCAGTCAATGACAAAAGCTGAAGCTTGAGAAACGTTGGACCTTCCAACAGGACAATGATCCCAAACACCTCCAGAATCTACCAGAGCTTGGTTACAGAAGAAGAGCTGGAAGATTCTGGAGTGACCATCACAATCGCCTGACTTGAGCACCATAGAAGATCTCTGGTGGGACATGAAGAAGGCAGTTCCAGGACTAATGTGACTAACACTAAATATACAATCTCCTGCTCTCCTCTGACTCTGGCCATCTTAATATACTCATCCTCCTCGACCTCAGTGCAGCCTTTGACACCATCAATCATTCCATTCTCATCTCCCGCCTGAAAACCTTGCTCAACATCACTGGCTCTGCTTTGGCCTGGCTCCAGTCCTACCTCACCACCTGACAACAGTTCATCCGGATCAATAACTGCTCCTCCATTACTGCTCCCCTGTCTCAAGGCGTCCCCCAAGGTTTGGTGCTTGGTCCTCTCCTTTTCATCCTCTATCTTCTCCCCCTTGGTTCCATCATCCGTTGTCACAGTCTACATTGCCACTGCTCCGATTACTACAACAGCATCCTCTACGGCCTACCATCCAAAACCCTCAATAAACTTCAATACATCCAGAACTCCGCTGCTCGCCTCCTCACACACACTTGTTCCCATGAACACATCACCCCCGTTCTTCAAAATCTACATCTCTGTAAAGCGTCTTTGAGCACTGTAAAAGTGCTATACAAATAAAATTTATTTATATTATTTACTAAATATATATGTGACTAACACTAAATATATATGTGACTACTAATAAATATATATGTGACTACTAATAAATATATATGTGACTACTAATAAATATATATGTGACTAACACTAAATATATATGTGACTAACACTAAATATATATGTGACTAACACTAAATATATATGTGACTACTAATAAATATATATGTGACTAACACTAAATATATATGTGACTACTAATAAATATATATGTGACTACTAATAAATATATATGTGACTAACACTAAATATATATGTGACTACTAATAAATATATATGTGACTAACACTAAATATATATGTGACTACTAATAAATATATATGTGACTACTAATAAATATATATGTGACTACTAATAAATATATATGTGACTACTAATAAATATATATGTGACTAACACTAAATATATATGTGACTACTAATAAATATATATGTGACTAACACTAAATATATATGTGACTACTAATAAATATATATGTGACTAACACTAAATATATATGTGACTACTAATAAATATATATGTGACTAACACTAAATATATATGTGACTACTAATAAATATATATGTGACTAACACTAAATATATATGTGACTAATACTAAATATATACTGTATGTGACTAACACTAAATATATATGTGACTACTAATAAATATATATGTGACTAACACTAAATATATATGTGACTACCAATAAATATATATGTGACTAATACTAAATATATATGTGACTACTAATAAATATATATGTGACTAACACTAAATATATATGTGACTACTAATAAATATATATGTGACTACTAATAAATATATATGTGACTAACACTAAATATATATGTGACTACTAATAAATATATATGTGACTAACACTAAATATATATGTGACTACTAATAAATATATATGTGACTAACACTAAATATATATGTGACTACTAATAAATATATATGTGACTACTAATAAATATATATGTGACTAACACTAAATATATGTGACTACTAATAAATATATATGTGACTAACACTAAATATATATGTGACTACTAATAAATATATATGTGACTAACACTAAATATATATGTGACTACTAATAAATATATATGTGACTAACACTAAATATATATGTGACTACTAATAAATATATGTGACTAACACTAAATATATATGTGACTACTAATAAATATATATGTGACTAACACTAAATATATATGTGACTAACACTAAATATATATGTGACTACTAATAAATATATATGTGACTAACACTAAATATATATGTGACTAATACTAAATATATATGTGACTACTAATAAATATATATGTGACTAATACTAAATATATATGTGACTAATACTAAATATATATGTGACTACTAATAAATATATATGTGACTACTAATAAATATATATGTGACTAATACTAAATATATATGTGACTACTAATAAATATATATGTGACTAATACTAAATATATATGTGACTACTAATAAATATATATGTGACTACTAATAAATATATATGTGACTAATACTAAATATATATGTGACTACTAATAAATATATATGTGACTAATACTAAATATATATGTGACTAATACTAAATATATATGTGACTACTAATAAATATATATGTGACTACTAATAAATATATATGTGACTAATACTAAATATATATGTGACTACTAATAAATATATGTGTGACTAATACTAAATATATACTGTATGTGACTACTAATAAATATATATGTGACTACTAATAAATATATGTGTGACTAATACTAAATATATACTGTATGTGACTACTAATAAATATATATGTGACTACTAATAAATATATGTGTGACTAATACTAAATATATATGTGACTAATACTAAATATATATGTGACTACTAATAAATATATATGTGACTACTAATAAATATATATGTGACTAATACTAAATATATATGTGACTACTAATAAATATATGTGTGACTAATACTAAATATATACTGTATGTGACTACTAATAAATATATATGTGACTACTAATAAATATATATGTGACTACTAATAAATATATATGTGACTAACACTAAATATATATGTGACTAACACTAAATATATGTGACTACTAATAAATATATATGTGACTAACACTAAATATATGTGACTACTAATAAATATATATGTGACTAACACTAAATATATATGTGACTACTAATAAATATATATGTGACTAACACTAAATATATGTGACTACTAATAAATATATATGTGACTAACACTAAATATATATGTGACTACTAATAAATATATATGTGACTACTAATAAATATATGTGACTACTAATAAATATATATGTGACTAACACTAAATATATATGTGACTACTAATAAATATATATGTGACTACTAATAAATATATATGTGACTACTAATAAATATATATGTGACTAACACTAAATATATATGTGACTAACACTAAATATATATGTGACTACTAATAAATATATATGTGACTACTAATAAATATATATGTGACTAATACTAAATATATACTGTATGTGACTAACACTAAATATATATGTGACTACTAATAAATATGTGACTAACACTAAATATATATGTGACTACCAATAAATATATATGTGACTAATACTAAATATATATGTGACTACTAATAAATATATGTGACTACTAATAAATATATATGTGACTACTAATAAATATATATGTGACTAACACTAAATATATATGTGACTACTAATAAATATATATGTGACTAACACTAAATATATATGTGACTACTAATAAATATATATGTGACTACTAATAAATATATATGTGACTAACACTAAATATATATGTGACTACTAATAAATATATATGTGACTAACACTAAATATATATGTGACTACTAATAAATATATATGTGACTAATACTAAATATATATGTGACTACTAATAAATATATATGTGACTACTAATAAATATATGTGTGACTAATACTAAATATATATGTGACTAATACTAAATATATATGTGACTACTAATAAATATATATGTGACTAATACTAAATATATATGTGACTAATACTAAATATATATGTGACTACTAATGAATATATATGTGACTAATACTAAATATATATGTGACTACTAATAAATATATATGTGACTACTAATAAATATATATGTGACTAATACTAAATATATATGTGACTACTAATAAATATATATGTGACTAATACTAAATATATATGTGACTAATACTAAATATATATGTGACTACTAATAAATATATATGTGACTACTAATAAATATATATGTGACTAATACTAAATATATATGTGACTACTAATAAATATATGTGTGACTATCTAAATATATACGGTATTGACTACTAATAATATATATGTGACTACTAATAAATATATTGTGACTAATACTAAATATATACTGTATGTGACTACTAATAAATAGATATGGGACTACTAATAAATATAGGTGTGACTAATACTAAATATATATGTGACTAAGTACTAATATATAATGTGACTACTAATAAATATATATGTGACTACTAATAAATATATATGTGACTAATACTAAATATATATTGTGACTACTAATAAATATATGTGTGACTAATACTACAATATATACTGTAGGTGACTACTAATAAATATTAATATATATATGTGACTACTATAATATATAATTGACTAATACTAAATATATAGGACTACTAATAAATAATATGTGACTACTAATAAATATATGTGACTACTAATAAATATATATGTGACTAACACTAAATATATGTGACTACAATAAATATATATGTGACTAACACTAAATATATGTGACTACTAATAAATATATATGTGACTAACACTAAATATATATGTACTACTAATAAATATATATGTGACTACACTAAATATATGTGACTACTACTAATAATAGATATGTGACTAACACTAATATATATGTGACTACTAATAAATATATATTGACTACTAATAAATATTGACTACTAATAATATATATGTGACTAACACTAAATAATATGTGACCTAACACTAAATATATATGTGACTACTAATAAATATATGTGACTACTAATAATATATGTGGACTAACACTAAATATATATGTAATGTGACTAAACACTAAATATATATGTGACTACTAATAAATATGTGACTAACACTAAATATATATGTGACTACCAATAAATATATATGTGACTAATACTAAATATATATGTGACTAACACTAAATATATATGTGACTACTAATAAATATATGTGACTACTAATAAATATATATGTGACTAACACTAAATATATATGTGACTAACACTAAATATATATGTGACTACTAATAAATATATGTGACTACTAATAAATATATATGTGACTACTAATAAATATATATGTGACTAACACTAAATATATATGTGACTACTAATAAATATATATGTGACTAACACTAAATATATATGTGACTACTAATAAATATATATGTGACTACTAATAAATATATATGTGACTAACACTAACTATATATGTGAATACTAATAAATATATGTGACTACTAATAAATATATATGTGACTAACACTAAATATATATGTGACTAACACTAAATATATATGTGACTACTAATAAATATATGTGACTACTAATAAATATATATGTGACTACTAATAAATATATGTGACTACTAATAAATATATATGTGACTAACACTAAATATATATGTGACTACTAATAAATATATATGTGACTACTAATAAATATATATGTGACTAATACTAAATATATATGTGACTACTAATAAATATATATGTGACTAACACTAAATATATATGTGACTACTAATAAATATATATGTGACTACTAATAAATATATATGTGACTACTAATAAATATATATGTGACTAACACTAAATATATATGTGACTACTAATAAATATATGTGTGACTACTAATAAATATATGTGTGACTAATACTAAATATATACTGTATGTGACTAATACTAAATATATATGTGACTACTAATAAATATATATGTGACTACTAATAAATATATATGTGACTAACACTAAATATATATGTGACTACTAATAAATATATGTGACTACTAATAAATATATATGTGACTAACACTAAATATATATGTGACTAACACTAAATATATATGTGACTAACACTAAATATATATGTGACTAACACTAAATATATGTGACTACTAATAAATATATGTGACTACTAATAAATATATATGTGACTAACACTAAATATATATGTGACTACTAATAAATATATATGTGACTAACACTAAATATATATGTGACTAACACTAAATATATATGTGACTAACACTAAATATATATGTGACTACTAATAAATATATATGTGACTACCACTAAATATATATGTGACTACTAATAAATATATGTGACTACTAATAAATATATATGTGACTACTAATAAATATATATGTGACTACTAATAAATATATATGTGACTACTAATAAATATATATGTGACTACTAATAAATATATATGTGACTAACACTAAATATATATGTGACTACTAAAAAATATATATGTGACTACTAATAAATATATATGTGACTACTAATAAATATATATGTGACTACTAATAAATATATATGTGACTACTAATAAATATATATGTGACTAACACTAAATATATATGTGACTACTAAAAAATATATGTGACTACTAATAAATATATATGTGACTAACACTAAATATATGTGACTACTAATAAATATATATGTGACTAACACTAAATATATATGTGACTACTAATAAATATATATGTGACTACTAATAAATATATATGTGACTACTAATAAATATATGTGACTAACACTAAATATATATGTGACTACTAATAAATATATGTGACTACTAATAAATATATATGTGACTAACACTAAATATATATGTGACTACTAATAAATATATATGTGACTAACACTAAATATATATGTGACTACTAATAAATATATGTGACTACTAATAAATATATATGTGACTAACACTAAATATATATGTGACTAACACTAAATATATATGTGACTACTAATAAATATATGTGACTACTAATAAATATATGTGACTACTAATAAATATATATGTGACTAACACTAAATATATATGTGACTACTAATAAATATATGTGACTACTAATAAATATATATGTGACTACTAATAAATATATGTGACTACTAATAAATATATATGTGACTAACACTAAATATATATGTGACTACTAATAAATATATATGTGACTACTAATAAATATATATGTGACTAACACTAAATATATATGTGACTACTAATAAATATATGTGACTACTAATAAATATATATGTGACTACTAATAAATATATATGTGACTAACACTAAATATATATGTGACTACTAATAAATATATGTGTGACTACTAATAAATATATGTGTGACTAATACTAAATATATACTGTATGTGACTAATACTAAATATATATGTGACTACTAATAAATATATATGTGACTACTAATAAATATATATGTGACTAACACTAAATATATATGTGACTACTAATAAATATATATGTGACTACTAATAACTATATATGTGACTAACACTAAATATATATGTGACTAACACTAAATATATATGTGACTACACTAAATATAATGTGACTACTAATAAATATATATGTGACTAACACTAAATATATTGTGACTACTAATAAAATATATGTGACTACTAACTAAATATATATGTGACTAACACTAAATATATATGTGACTACTAATAAATATATATGTGACTAACACTAAATATATATGTGACTACTAATAAATATATGTGACTACTAATAAATATATATGTGACTAACACTAAATATATATGTGACTAATACTAAATATATATGTGACTACTAATAAATATATGTGACTACTAATAAATATATATGTGACTAACACTAAATATATATGTGACTACTAATAAATATATATGTGACTAACACTAAATATATATGTGACTAACACTAAATATATATGTGACTAACACTAAATATATATGTGACTAACACTAAATATATATGTGACTACTAATAAATATATATGTGACTAACACTAAATATATATGTGACTAATACTAAATATATATGTGACTACTAATAAATATATATGTGACTACTAATAAATATATGTGACTACTAATAAATATATATGTGACTAACACTAAATATATATGTGACTAATACTAAATATATATGTGACTACTAATAAATATATATGTGACTACTAATAAATATATATGTGACTAACACTAAATATATATGTGACTACTAATAAATATATGTGACTACTAATAAATATATATGTGACTAACACTAAATATATATGTGACTAACACTAAATATATATGTGACTAATTTTGTCAATGAAGTAATTACAGAAAGTAGGGTTAGGTTTAGTTTGTTGGTATATTACAAAAATATTGTTGTAATTTAAGTTGCATTTGTCTATTTTATATATGCTTGCGTGCGTGCATATATATATATATGTGTGTATATATATATATGTGTGTATATATATATATATATACACACATATATATATATATATGTATGCGTATATATATATATATATATATGTATGCGTATATATATATATATATATATGTGTGTGTATATATATATATATATATATATACACACGTGTGTGTGTGTGTGAATCTCACCCTGCTGGACTGGAGTCAGAAACGGGGTGTAACCCCATGGTGAGTTCTCCCAGTTTACTAAAAGCAGCTCCTGCAGCAGAGAAGATTTCTCCAACCTGAAGTTGATGAATATGTTTTTTTATTTTAAATAATGTTTTAATAAAGATGTACATTCTGACTCATGGTAAATAATTAGTTAATTAGCTCAGAAGCACTTGAACAGCTTTCAACCAACAACCTTAACAACACCAGCAGTCACGTGGCTCTTACCTTGGCAGATGCTGACGTCATCACACTGAATAGCGTCTTTTTTAACTTACTAAGTTAGCTTTAGCCTCGGTTAGCTCCTGTAATACTATCAAACGGTGGATTTCCGCGGTTTTTCCTCCACATCCGGTTTGAAAGGACGTTAACGCTGCGTTTGAAGCCCACGGTATTCACATGGTATTCACATGGTTTTCACATGTTACACGTTACGTTAGAGAGTGAAAATAAACACAAGTGTGTGAACAATGAGACTAAAGTCGGTCCTCAGTGGGCGGAGCCTGACTCCGAAGTCCGGACTGTTCATTGGTTACTGCAACACGAAGCCTGACGTACTTTACCGAACACAATTAACGCCCGAGTAAAGCCGAATACAGCCGAGTCCACCCGAATGAGCCGGTTGAAACTGAACCAGAGGAGAAAGAAATGGTTAGCATTAGTTAGCAGGAGAAATCTAAAAGGATTATAACAATTAAAAAAATCAGTGAGGCGATCATATTCAAACACTTAATTTGCACTTTTTTTCCCCCACAAATAACACAATTGAAAAGCTTATTGTTTGATAAAAAAAGAAGAATATATGTATCCTATGTGTGTAGATAAAACTGTGTATCTGCTAATGATCCCTTTGTTTTATAAGAAGAATTTAGATTTTTTTTCTCTTTTTTCTTTTGAACATAAAAACAACAGCAGTGTATCTCACAATGAAAAAAAAAAAGAATAAAAAATGAAAATTTACTAGTTTAGAGGGAGATAATCCACTAACATGCTTTAATGCACACGTTAATGTATTTAGCTACGCTGATAATAACAATAATAATAATAATAATAATAATAATAATAATAATAATAACGTCTTACTGTTTAAAAGTGCATCACAAACCGTCTATTCAGCTCTAGCTCCATTGGCTACAATAGTAAACTGATCACTTCCTGGAACTATTGAGGCTCCATGAGCCGCCATTACTGTAAAAAAAAACAACGAACCATTGGAGCTCTCTCTCTCTCTCTCTCTCTCTCTCTCATTCAAATTCAAAAAGCTTTATTGACGTGAGAAAACAGGTTTACGTTGCCAAAGCAAGTGTGAGAACCACGTACACACGAAAATGTTAAATGTTCTCTACAGCTCTGACCAGTAATAAAGGGCGGGACTTAGCGATGTGGCCATTTGATTCGTTTCTCTAGTCACGTGGACCTTGTCTGCCGAACTGTACCGAGTACTACCGAAAGCTGCCGAGTGGGAAGATCAGCTGACCTTCGTCGTTTCGAAAGAAATTAGCCGCAGATTCAGAAAACGACCAGGACCAGGACCAGGACCAGGACCAGGACCAGGACCAGGACCCCGCCATGCCGTCGCTCCTGTTTTGCGGCCCTAAAATGGCCGCCTGTGGGATCGTGATCAGTTTATGGGGAATAATAATGCTGGTAAGATCGGCCGGGGCCCGACTAATGCCTGGAATGAACACAGCTGTCAGTGTTTCATAAACACTGAGTCTTTGAAAGCCTTTAGTTCGTGTTTGTAGCGATAAATAAAGCACGTAATCATCAGCTAATGATTGTAAATAAGACTTCAATGAATTGAAGACTCCAGGGAATAGACGGAGCCCTGCAGCCACCAATGAATGGATTCTCTCATTTTGTAAATGTTAATTAACACGATGTTACGGTAAATAATGTCATTCATTAATGAAATAAAAAACAATGTTATCAGAACGTTTCCGTTAAAATAAAGGGAAGTGAGTCACGTGGCTTTTTGTGTCATGTGACCTCAGTGCTGCATTTATCTATAGTAGTTTTTTATAGAAATTGAGATTACAATAAGGGATTTAGTAATGAAATCAGATCGTTGATCAATCGATTGTTTTAATGAACAAGTAGAACAGACTATATGTAATATATTACATTATATATAAAAGATACATGTTATATAAAGTACTGTTTGTATATGTTTTCTGTAGTGTGTATAATGTTGTGTACGTGTATATAATGTGTAACCATTGTGTCCTTTGTTTCAGGCCATGTTGGGAATTTTCTTCAGCGCTAAATCTGCGGTTCTGATTGAAGACGTTCCGTTCACTGAGGAAGACATCCGTGATGAGTGAGTATCCGTCTCCATGGTAACGTCTCCTCTCTTATCTCCATGATAACACCTCTCCCCCCCACAGTAAAAACCCCCCTCAGAACATCTACAGCCTGTACAACCAGGTCAGCATCAACTGCTTCATCGCAGCGGGCGTGTACGTGGCGGTCGGCGCCGTGTCACTGTGTCAGGTTCGTCTCAACAAACGTCAGGAGTACATGGTGACATAGACGACCTCTGACCCCCGGCTCCTCAGGATCTGATTGGATGTTACGGGGATATTTATTTCTACCTGTTGATGTTTGTTGTTGTTCATTTGAAATCAAAGTGTTTTTGTTCCAATAAAAATGTGACGTCGTTCTGTTTAAAGATAAACTTTTTATTGTTATCAAAAACATTTACACATTTGTAAACTTTGAACAACTGTTATTTAAAGCAAAGTTAAACGTCACCGATGAACAAACTTTATTAAAAAAATCAAACCCTTTCAAACTCTGTGGGAATAAAAACAAGCAGCTCCATTACTACACATGACTCAGCAGTTCTTGCCTCAGCTGATCAGCAGCTGGCGAAGGTAAGCCTGGGTGAGGCCCCTGAGCTCCTGGAGGCTGTAGTCCTCAGGAAGGGGGAGGCGGCTAACGCTGGGGGCAAGCTCGGCCAATGGGACGCTAAGGGAGTCCGACTGCAGTGTTAGCACCGCCCTCAGAATGTTGGCTACACGCTTAGCCATCTCTGACACACACAGTGAGACAAAACAAAGTTTAGACTCAAACAAAATGAAGAAGCCGTCAGTGTGGGCGTGTGTGACCTCATCTCTCACCTGATTGGGCGAGCCGGTCCCTGGCCGTCCTACAGGGCAGTGATTGGATTCGTCCACAGAGAGACGTCACGTCGCCATGGAGACGCTCCAGCTGGTATGGGGCGTCATCCGTCTGCAGTGAGAGGATGTTGTTATATTGTGGTGAGTGTGGGGGGTGCGGCCTCAGTAGTACCTGCTGTAGGTGTGTCAGTGTGTTGATGACAGTGATGTAATCCAGGTACACATGCCCCGCCCTCCCCCAGTCCACAATGGCCGCGCTGCGTTCAGGAACCGACAGACCGTGTAGAAACTCCAGCAGGTACTGGTGCTCCTCGTTGATGATGCAGTCTAAAGGGGGGGGGAAGTCAGAGGGGGCGTGTGGGTGTGTCTTAGTGATGTCACTAACCTGAGGCCAGGTGCTGGATCAGCAGACGGTGGCACTGGTTCCAGAGTCCGGCCCGGTACAGGTGTTGGACCTGCTGGTGGGGGTCAGACACACTCTGAGCTCGGAGGGCTTTGGCCTCATGGATCCACCAATCAGGGACCAGCAGACGCTCAACCAGGAAGTGTTCCCTCTGCTCCGCCTCCTCACCCAGGGTCACATGACGCCACAGCAGCTCTCGCACCGCTCGCTCACGGTGCCTGAGCGTTAGTATGTAGCGTTAGCATTAGCATGGAGCGTGTTTAGAGTGTGTAACACATGTATAGTGTGCACTATAGTGTGTACTCACGTGTTGTGGGGCAGGTGCAGCAGCACAAACACTGCCATGTCCCAGTGTCCTAGTGCCTCCAGCTGAGCAGAGAAACTGCAGTGGAGGAGGGACTGGAGCTCAGAGCTGAGGTGTCTATAGTTGAGCCCCTGCAGAACGTTCCAGAGGCTCCAGCTCAGACTGAAGTCACAGCGCTGAGACGTAGACGAGCGTGGCTCCAGCAGCGGCACCAGGCTGTACAGTCTGTAGGAGGCACGGGGTCAGATGGAGCAGCAGGTCACATCACATGACCTCACCAACCTGTCACTGAACAGCTTGAGCAGGTGGAAGCACACGTCATACTGAGGTCGTCCACCTTCCTCCTCTTCCTCACGCTCCAGGTATGGCGGTAGAGGAGCACATGCATACCTCCCCTCCTCACACGAGCCCTGTGGGTGGAAGGCGTGTTAACGCAGACACACGCAGAGACGTACAGACAAGCACACACGCAGAGCGAGTGAGCCGTGCCTCACCTGGAACGCAGCTTCATATCTGCAGAGGGCGTCGCCCACAGAGGCCGTGGGAGGTAGTAGGAACCACAGGTGGACACCAACGCATCTCTTCCAGTCCAGCTCAGCACACACGTTCACCAGGGAGTCTGACGACTGCCACACCTGCAACACCGCACAGGAAACACACAGTGAACGCTTTCAAACTAAAAATAAAAGCAGTTTGTTCTTTCACGGGTCGACTGGTCATGGTATAATGTGACAGATGTAAAATGTGTGTGCGTTAGTCGTACAGCTCTCCCTGACAGCAGGCTGAAGAGGCGGAGCCTCTCCTCAGACAGGAAGCAGTCTGTGTGCGTCTGGTTCCAGTCGCTGAGCTGCAGAGCCAGCAGCTCTCTGGCATGCGGCGCCCCAGCGCTCTGAGCCAATAGCAGAGAGAGGCGATGGTCTCCTGGTCACATGACACACATTAGCCTTAGGTCAAAGATGGAGCAGCGTTTAAACGCCGACACTCACCCTTTCTCTGAGCCACCCCGCACGCCTCAGCTACGAGGTTTCCTGTCAGGTAGCTGAAGACGGCATCCACGTGATGACCCTTTCCCGCCAAGGCCACTTCCTCCTCCACACGGGGGGCCGCACCCTCAGAGAGCCAGGCTGAGAAGCTCCGCCTCCTATCCAGCTGCTGCTCGTACTCGCCTGTCGTCTCCTCTGGATGCTGACGGGCCCCCAGACGCCCCCACAGGGCAGAACACAGTGTCCACACCTCACACCAGGACCTAAGCACAGCTACACACACACAATATCATCTTTACGTACGTTTGGCTCTTTTTATTCTGAAAAACTGTTACTTCCTTCTTTGCACTCACAGCTCCTACTCTTTAGTCATTACGCTGCGTTCACACCAAACGCGTTTTCAGGACGCTTGTGATCATTGAATACAGACGCTTGTCACCAGCGTCGAAGATGCTCGGGATGCGCGTTTAGGGGAGGGGCTTCTCTGTTGCCGGTGGTGTTCATACAATGGGTGATATGATCAGTTATGTTCATAATTCACATAGTGACTGTGAAGTAGGGCTGTCAAAATTGCTCAAAAATGACGTTTGAATATTCCCTCTTAACCCCGCCCCCAATATTCGAATTATTCGAATATTTTTTTTTTATAAATAATTATTATATTATAAATAAATATATATATCTGGTTGCGCATGTTGTCAATAACGTGCATTAGGTCAATAACAAGACAAATTAATACAAAGAGACATAATAACTACTTGGTTTTTTTTTTTTTTTAATTCAAGTTAAAACATTTGACAACCTTGTAACGGGATGTCGTAAAGGAAAGGGTGCCAGTCAGCGTCAGGTCTGACAAATAATAATAAATTCCACTCAAAACAAAATGACTATAACCTGTACAAAACAGAAATAGTTTAATGAACAATCAATACACATTTCCACAAAATACACCAGAAATCAAGTTCAATTCAGTTTGTGTATTTCACAGGTAGTTTACATGATCAGTCCATTCCATGAAAATCCAGTTCGTATTTTACGCCACCATCGGTTTCGTGAATCCGTTCCCTTATGGCTCACACTCGAATGAAAAGGAAACTCCACTCCGGGTTTTACCACGGATCCCACCCTATAAACAACCCGGAAGACACGATAAGAAAAAAAAACACAAGAAAACTCTTCACTAACTAAAGTTTCAGTCACTGTACCTCCCGTCAGTAGAGTCTGGGTTCAGTTGGGGAATGTCACGGTAGTCACGGCTCGGTACTCTGCAGAATTATAAAATCATAAGTTCGTCGCAGGGCAACAGAGAACGCTGACATGCTACCGGTGCTAACATTTGTTGGCTGTTACCAAGGCGACGATCGAAGGATAACTAGCAGTTCAGCAGCAGGTAGAGATCTACGATGTTGCTGGCATGTCTGTCTCTCAGCAGGTGTCCAACGTGGGCGTTTTTAATAGCGCTCCACGGGTTGGCAGCGTGTGATCATTGGATGAACGGTGACAAGTGGGCGTGAACGGCTGGACCCGTGAAATGGAAAATAACCTCAAACAGCTGGAACGCTACAACCTTAAACATATTATTTCCCACACCCTCATGCTCTCTGTACATAACCATATGTAGCAGGATTCACAAACATTTTTACAGTTTAGAAGTAAACGCTCCAAGCGAGCTGCAGTAAACATGGAACTTTTCTACCCACTTTATTAATGAATATCTATTCACTCAAGTACAGTAGCCTACACTTTAGTAATATTTCTGTTTAATGTGAAATAAAATATGACAACAAACAACTTATACCCTGAGGTTCATAAAAAATAAAGTGCTAATAAACTGAAAAAGGCTACTTACATTCTTGGTGCTTGTATAAAAAAGTAAACAAAGCTAACTGCGCTATCACTGGTGTAGGATCAGGCCTCCAGGCCTCCAGGTTATTTGCCAAAAACACAAGACGGTCCACATTTGAAGGGGCCTGTGCTGATCTCTTTATTTACTATATTCCCAGTGGTGGAAAATACGCGTTCAGAGTGCACTGATGATCCGGGGATGGAACGATATTTCTTTGCCATCTGAGCGACGTGAGGGTATCTCACAGAGCTTTCCACCACATGAGAGGATTTTATTGCCCAGGAATTGGAGATTGTTGTTCATACATCGACATCTCTTTTTGAAGCAGTAGGCTGATGTCCTCCTGGTCTGGGCTGTTCGTGCAATACGTGTCTCTGAAGACACACCCCATAGCAGATAACAGTTTTCTCAGCGGGTTGCGTTTGCTGATCACGGGGTTGTTTGCTAGCGGCCTCACTGCCTGTGCCTTTGGCCACATTCACTGGTTTCATCTCCTCCAGAATAACCACCTGCACCTCTTTCAAATGAACGAGGCAATGAAAGCGTGGATCCAGGTAACTCGCTTTGTTAAGCAGCATAAATGCACCTTTTTCCTCACAATAACGCTTCTCCAGATCTGTGGCGATCTTTGTCTTCATCTCTGACAATGTCGGTGGTTCTGGTCCATCTGGCATTGCTTTTATATTATATTAAAGGCAGCACAGCCGACGCTGTTGGATATTTGTCAGTTGAAAGAGCTTCACTTTAAAGGGTTTAAGGGCCTCTTGCTCCTGCAATAAATAAGTAAATATAATGTGTTGATATTATAGGACAGGTTTGCATTTGTCCAGCTTATTAACATACACACACTGTAAATTAGGGCCATCATTCTCCCTAATTTGTCCAGCTTATTACTGTACATTTCATACACTATGCTTACCTTTTCCATTAGGGACCATTCGCTTGTGATCAACTCCATTCTTGACAGTTTTTTCTCAAAGATGACAGCAGACATCACTGCTTGCTGCTGTGATTCACGGCAGATCATTTCATAAATGCTGTTCCATCACGTCAGACAGTCATTAATCAGCTTCTCATTTTTTAATCCCAAAAGTTGTTGTTTTTGCAGGAGGAGGAAGATTTGTTGAAATGTGAGGCCACCACTTCATCCTACTAACCAGGATTTCAATGGCTCTGACCCCGAGCCCTTTACCCACAGCCAAGTTTATTGTGTGCGCCACACATGGTATATTCACTGTTTGAAGATGTCTCTCCACTGCATTGACGTAATTAGTGGTATTGTCCGTTGTGATGAAATTAAAGATGCCCTTTCTCTGCAAAAAAGTCCAAGATCTCATGAATGCATTCACCTACATTTTCTGCAGTGTGGTTTAGCTAAAGCTCTTTTGTTTTTAGCACATGGTGAGGCATTTCCCAGTCATCATTAATCCAATGGGCCGTTGCTGTAACAGGATGCTGTCGCTAGGGCTGTCCACCCGTCCGTGGTAAGAGTTCCTTTATCATGTCTGAGGTGCTGTTATACACTTCTACGACTCTATTGGTGACTGTTCCACGGCTCAGGATGCGGTACCTCGGTTCCATTTCTTGACAAAACTCCGTGAAGCCTGCTCCATCCACGACACTGATCGGTCTCATGTCCTTACAAATGAACGATGTTAATTTCCGCCTGATGGCTTCTTGTCGTGTCGCAGACAATGCTCTTGTTGTGGGCGGTGCAAAATAAGTGTCAAGCCGTGGCTGTTTAGATGTAGTTCCACACATCATGCCAAGCTCCTTTGGATGCACATTTTCAAGATGTAACCTCATGTTGCTAGTGGTTGAATGGTATGCTAACTGCATCTTACATAGCTTGCATACTACTTTATCTTGCGGATCTACAAATTTACCTTCTACCGACCAAAATCCAAAGTACTTCCAGACATGGCTTTTTAGATGTGTTGGTGTTAAAATCACTATCACTGCTGCGGTCGAGTTGGGCTCTGCACTTTCTGTCACCTTCCATATGCACTGTCACTGACGTGACCCCTCAAGCAGCGCTAGCACAGCAGACAGCTGCGCCTGCTACCCATTGAACTATATAAAAACCTACCGCGGGCGTATTTTTCCCATAATATATATATATAATGTTTTTAGTAATATTCGAATATCAATTTTCACGTTCGAATTTTAATATTTTTTTACTATTCGAATATGTATTCGCGTTTAGAATATTTGATGACAGCCCTACTGTGAAGTGGTGGAACATTGTGATGAGAAGGTGTTTCTGGTCAGATGTATTTAGGTGTGACTCAGCGTTTACACTGTGATGTCAGAGGGTTATAGAGAAGTGTGGGTGGATGGAGTTCCTTGATGAACACGCCCCCTCTGACTCCCGTTCATCAACTCTACATTAACCAGTGACTTGGCTTTATTTACGCATTGGTGCCGTTTCTGGATTCATCAGAGCTGTGATTGGACGAGAGTCTCTTTCAGCTTTACTTCTGTTTCTCCTGTGCCCAGTTTAACGACCTGCTGACCAGCATCAGCGCTCACATCTCCTACCAGGACCACAACTACAGATGCTCTATTCCAGCAGAAGAGTCTGTCCATCTGTCTCTGGTTAGTGTGTTTTTTTTCTTTTTCTCATTATTCTGATGACGTCACAGTCGGGGAACGCTCCTGATTGGTCGATATAACCCAAAAGTTCAACAATCCCAACTCCAGCGTCGGCTGCATTGGAAGCGCCCAGACGCACATCTGGGCGAAAAGCTTGAAAACGCGCTGCGCGTGGTTGTGTAATGTACGGTGGACGTGGCTGTATACCGTATGGTGGTCGTGTAACATATGGTGGGCGTGGTTGTGTAACGTACGGTGGGCGTGGCTGTATACCGTATGGTGGTCGTGTAACATATGGTGGGCGTGGTTGTGTAATGTACGGTGGACGTGGCAGTATACCGTATGGTGGTCGTGTAACATATGGTGGGCGTGGTTGTGTAACGTACGGTGGGCGTGGCCGTGCGTCTCACTCAGCGCTGCGATCCACTCAGCATACTCGTGAAGAGCCTCCACCCCGGGCTGAGGACGTAGGAGTGGACAGGAGGCTCCGTCGGGTGTGCTGATGGTGCAGTGCTTCAAACTGATCTGAAGGGGGCGTTGGAGGAAGCCCACAGACTCCTCCTCTTCTTCTTCTTCTTCTGTGGTCTTTATGAGATGAGGCTGTACCACCTGGAGCTGTTCCACCGTCACTTTGTACGGACTGTGTGCGAGTCTGTGTGAGAACACAAGGTACACAATTACTGTGTGTGTGTGTGTGTGTGTGTGTGTGTGTGTGTGTGCGTGCGTGTGTGTGTCCGTCCTACGGTCTTCTGGCTCCTGAATGGATGAAGCTGAAGTCGGTCTTCAATCTGAGGTCCTCCTGGTGTGATGAACCCAGGACGTGTCCACTGTGGACCAGGGTCCAGCTTGGACCCCACCCCACCCTGAAGGAGCGCACCCTGAACAGGCCACAGTCCATCAACAGCGCCCCCTGCCGGACGCACACGGTCAGCATGATAAAGGACTACAAAGATGGCCACTGGCTCCACCCACCTTCCCCTGAGTGATGGAGTCCTCGATGGGGACGGGCCCGCCCAGCCTCCGAGCACCAACCGTCCTGATTGGAGGATCTGCAACACGAGGCGTGAGGAGGAAGTGTGAAGGCCCCGCCCACTGTGAAGGGGGGGCGGGCTGGAGGACGGACACAGATTGAGTGGGACGGACACCTGCAGACAACACACCTCAGAAGATGTCTGTAGAAGCCCCGCCCCTTCCACAACACTTATTAACATTAATAAGATTCACACTAATGCTGCACCATCAATATAATCACTAGATGAGACCAGGGTGAAACAGGAAGCTGTAGGAGTCAAAGTCTGTCCTAATATTTCCTCCTATCTCCTTTCCTATCCACTTTTCCTTAACCCTGTGGGTGACGTCACAGGGTTCAGGAAAGGTGTTAGGAGACTTCCTAATGGAGTTAAGGAAAGGACATCACGTTGTTTAGACCAGTGATTCTCAACTGGTGGGTCAGGACCCAAAAGTGGGTCGCGGCCCTGTACTGGGTGGGTCATGGACAGCTGGTCAAAAATAAATAAATAGAATTTGTCTTTTATTTTGAAAGAAACTTTTCTTTTGACAGGCATGCTCTGAAATGCATGTTGCACAGGAAAATATAGATTTATGTTTTAAAAAAGATTATATACATGTGCTTTCAACAGCTATTTTTGAAAAACTAAATTTGGTTGGTTGAATGAATTCTCAAAAAAATGTGGGTCACAATTTAATGTCTGTGGCAAAATGTGGGTCCCAGGGTGAGACCAGTTGAGAACCACTGGTTTAGACAATTAGACACACTTCACTGGGTGACGTGATAACAATAATAATATAATATTAATAACAATAAGGTTAGTGACGTCTGTCGTAATGAAAAAACTACACATTTCCTAAAATGGACTAAAAGCTAATTTCTAACACTTTCCACTGATATGTCATAAATCACAGGTTTGAATATAAATCAAAGGAAAAGAGGTTACCATGGCTACGAGGAACTAAAGGTAAACTAAAGAACGTCACATAATAATAATGCATCTGTTTTATATAGCGCTTTATCATAGACACTCAAAGTCACTTTACAGAATTAAGGCATTATTCTTTCATTCCACACTTAGTGGTGGTAAGCTACTATTGTAGCCACAGATGCCCTGGGGCAGACTGACAGAATCGAGGCTGCCATAGCGCGCCATCGGACCCTCCGACCACCACCAACACTCACTCACACACTACGTTCATACTAGGCAATGTAGGTGAAGTGCCTTGCCCAAGGACACAATGACAGATACCACTGGGTGACTGCCACCCCACTGTGGCACCTGGAATTCTCAGTGGTCTCCATCCAACTACTAACCAGGCCCAGACCTGCTTAACTTCCGAGATCTCTTGGGATCGGGCAATGACAGGCTGGTATGGCCACATAATGATGACCCACAATTCATTGCAGCAACATAGAGAATGGTTGA
The DNA here is from genome assembly GCF_900634775.1 of Gouania willdenowi. NCBI lineage: Eukaryota > Metazoa > Chordata > Actinopteri > Blenniiformes > Gobiesocidae > Gouania > Gouania willdenowi. Next base: position 116,096 of record NC_041057.1, on the reverse strand, counting down.
TCACACTCACTAATCAACATTAATACAAAATAAGGAGAATTGTATTAAATAGTTTCATTAATGTCAGATATAGACCTACATAACGTAGACATACACGTACAACCACACAAAGCATTCCTTGGTCAATGAAATATGTTAAATAAAAATGTCTCTGATCCATTTTTCTAGAACCTCAGAGTGTCTGTTTAATGTCATGGTGAGTTTTCATGAACACTCTGATTTGCGGGTCCCTTTAAATGTTGCTGCAATGAATTGTGGGTCATCGTTATGTGGTCTCCTTTGGTAAAGGATTTATCAGTGTTTCCTAAGCTAAAGGAGCTTAAAAAGGAAACATTGAGTCTCTAACCCCAACCATGGCCGCCACTTAAACACTTCCAGGCTTAAAGAAAAGAAATAGGAGGGACTATTAGGACAGCTCAGTCCTACCTGAGGGACGACTCTGAGCAGCTGATTGGACGAGGCCAGAGGACGTCATGTGGTTCATCAACTCATCATCGTCATCATCAAACAGAGAAGCTTTCATGACCTGAGGGATGAAGAGTACCAGGTCACACTGTGTGTTACTGTGTGTGCGCGATACTGTGTGCGTGTGTGTTACTGTGTGTGTGACCTGCAGAGTGTGTGTGTTGATTCCCAGTGATGTCATCATGTTTCCAGACACACAGAGGGCTGAGTGCTCATTGGTCAAAGCCAGCGTGGGGGGGGCAGGGTCCTCTCCCACCAACATGCTCTCTGACACACTGTAAGTGATGTCAGCCATGTCGCTGTCCAGCTCGGCCACACCCCTTTCCACAGCGACGCCTCCCTGAGCAGTGAGAGGGAGGAGCTTCAACTTAATTTCACTCTAAACGTTACCAAGGACACTTCATCATTGATCCACCATTACCCACAGTGACATCATCAGTGTTCATTCAGCTCCTCGTGTTGTTCTAGTTCAAAGGTCTCCAACCCATGGTTCTGGAGCCACAAGTGGCTCTTTCATCTGTCTGCTGTGGCTCTGTGTGTATTTATTAATGAATCTATATTACATAGAACTAGAACACTGTCCATAGAACCTAAACATCACTGAACCACATGTTGAGGATTACCCAGGCCACACCCCATGAAAGAGCTTTGACTACTTATATATATTTTAGCTAGAGTAGGGGTCTCCTCCCAGGGTCAAACCACACATTTTGTCCAAGTGACAATAAAACTGAGGCTCACCTTTTTGTTCTTAATAAAAAAATTATTAATAATAACAATAATAATAATAATATAGTCTAAACATGACAAGGACTCAAATACATATTTAGTATTTTATTCAAAGATAACTTTTAAACCCGAGTGTTTTTGTTCCACATAAATATAACTTAGTTTCCTCTTATAACAACATTAAGGTTAATGTTGTTTGTGGCTCCTCTGCTCTATTTCACATAAAGCTTCAAAGTCCAACATTAACCTGGAGCGGTGGTGGCGACGCCCCCTGCTGCTGAGAAGCAGCAGCTAATGTGGGCGGAGCCATCTTCAGCTTCTTGGGGTCCACTGAGATGTCCTCGTCCTCATCTGAGTCCTGTAGTCCGTACTTGGAGAAGTGGGTCACCTGATGGAGCAGAGCACAGGTCAGAGGTCAGAACCACAGACTCCTCCTCCTCCGCCTCCTGGTCTGACCTCAAACACCCAGGACCCGGTCTCAGGTCTGTAGTCTAGGAAACGGGCTCCTTGTTTACGACAGGCCTTCTCCAGACGAGCCTCATAGTTGATGTCACTCAGTCTCTCAGGGGACCGGATCTGGGAACACGACGTCTTATCGTTGGGCCACACGCCGTCCAGGGTCACCTCAGCCCTCCTGCACAGAGGAGCACCCAGGATTATTGATCACCAATCAATAAGTGTCATCTACACTGAGTGTAATGATTGAGTTAATAACTAAAGAAGAGTTATTAATCAACATGAACCAGAGTCACACCCCCAAGATACACTGATCAATGAGTTCATTGATCAGAGTCTAAAGTCAACTCTCCATATTTATTTACTGATGACATGTATTAAAAAACAGCTTATCAATATGTTTCTGCTCTAAGGGACAGCACGTGTGAGTGAGTTCTGTAAATGAAGGTCTGAGCTTTACATGTTCCTAAAATGTAAAGTTTGATACTAAATAAGATTAGTTTAGTTTTATTTCAAGCACACAATAAAAAAGTGTACAGTATGTACAACATAATACAATAATGGAGTGGTATGAAGTTTAATCCCACCCCCTTTTCTAAAGTCTTATTACAATAGTTTCCTTTGGTTTTATCTACTTTCTTACATAACACAAGCTCATACTTTATATCTTCATACATTCAAACAATATGTTAACAACAAAAATTCCAGTTAAATCAACTCATTTTCCTTCATTTTTATAACGTTAAAAAATAATTTTATAATCTAAATAGTCTTATATTTGAACATTAGTTGAGCTGCTGATTGAAGCTGTTCCACAGTTTTACTCCTTGTACAGAAACACAAACCTTATTACTGTGTACCATCGTTATTATGAAATATAGTTTAAATAACTTTTGTACATTTTGAGGTAAATCATTGCACTTTGCCCTATATACCCACCAGATCTTTGAATTTTAATAATTTGGACTCTATAAAATATATATTTGTATGTTCCCTATAACCTCCTATGGATGGTCAACTGTTGTTGTGGAGTTGTTTCTCACATTTCTGCACAATAAGTCAAATAAGGCCAGACTAGTGAACAATAGAGCATACGTATAGACTTATGATTTAAGCGTTGTCTTGCGCTACTAATTATTGATATATATCAATAATATCAGATTTCCAGTTCACTTTATTATCAATTATGACTCCTAAACATATTATTTCATTAACTTTTTCAGTATTCCCTCTATCCAGCTTAATTTCAATTTGCAAATTATTTTGACCATTACCAAACATAATTAATTTTGTTTTTTTTAAATTTAGTGATAATTTGTTTGTATCAAACCATAATTTCATCTTCTCTAATTCTTTATTTATTTCCTGCACTAACAACTGAAGACCACTACCTGAACAAAAACACTGTGTCATCAGCAAACAACACTAATGTCAATATTTCTGACACTTAAATAAATCATTAATGTAAAGAATAAAGAATTGTGGGCCCAACACTGCCCCCTGTGGGACACCACTAACCCTAACCCACCACAGTCATATTAATATTGGTACATTTGAAGATTAATTCTTACATTTTGAAACTATTTGAATTATCGGTTTTCACCGTAGAACGGAACATTGAATTTAAATTTATTTTAATAAAACTATAACTATATCATTTCCAAGGTCAGGAATATTTTCTGCCAGATCTTTCCCAATATTGACACAATGTATTGAAGGTATTTTCCACCTCCATATATTAAAATATAAACCACCTCCCCCTCCCTCTGATCCCTCACAAGGTGTTCAGCTGAGAGCGCTAACATGATGCAAACAATCTTTTCTCCCATCCCTGGGCAGTTAGCATGTTCTCCCTGTGGGGGGTGGGGGGTTAACTGACCGGTTGAGCCCCTCTCCCTGGGCAGGTTTAGGGCCGTCGTCGGGGTAGACCACCACCTCTTTACGTCTGAAGTGGACGATGTGGTCCAGGTTCAGGTTGGTCACGTTCACCTTCCCAGGAAAGAAGATGGAGCCATAGCCTGGACCAATCAGAGAACAAAACAACATCAACATCTGTTCGGCCTGTTCGCTTACTGCAATAAACAAACATCAGCTCCTCTGTATCTTTCTCTACCATTGATTAGATTAATCAATGTGTGTGTGTTACCTTTCCTGCCGATGGTGAAGTTCTCTACGACACATTCTCCGTTTTCATCGACCACTTCAGCGAGATCATCCATGGATGGGATTGTGTAGTAGCCAACACGAGTCAGCACAACACCTACACAACAACACAACGAGTCAGCACCACACCTACACAACAACACAACGAGTCAGCACCACACCTACACAACAACAACGAGTCAGCACCACACCTACACAACAACAACGAGTCAGCACCACACCTACACAACAACAACGAGTCAGCACCACACCTACACAACAACAACGAGTCAGCACCACACCTACACAACAACAACACAACGAGTCAGCACCACACCTACACAACAACGAGTCAGCACCACACCTACACAACAACAACACAACGAGTCAGCACCACACCTACACAACAACGAGTCAGCACCACACCTACACAACAACGAGTCAGCACCACACCTACACAACAACAACACAACGAGTCAACGGTCACATTTACATGAGCTTTAATTCTCTTTTAATACAGAATAAAAGTTAATTCCTCTTTGAACTGACCAAGTAAACCCCTAATACAAATGTAATTCATAATTAAACTTGAATCCTAATTAGGTGCATTCTGATTTTGATTCAGAATTAAATAATCCCTTGCTCTTGTAAACACTTAATTCCACTTTAATTTATTTCTGGTGGTTCTGAACATGTTTGACTGGTGACATCATCATCCAAGATGGCTGCCGTTGGACTGGAGCAAAGAATATTTATTTAATAAAAGCCTTGAAAGACATAATATAATGAAGAACAGTAACCACTGGCTCTGATTTGTCAAAGTACAGTTTTCTATTTCTTGCTCAGCTGACCAAAGTTAAACACTGTTATTGTCAAAACTACATTTATTGTTCATTTGTTCCAAGTTCCATAGTGTGAAAATGAAAGAGCATAGTCAAATGACTGTTGAAAAAAAATAAGTGAAATTATTCATCTCTTCAATAAAAACTAAAAGTGTAAACAGTTCTTATCATGTGGTCTTCTGTGTTGGAGCCAAAAATAAAAGGTTTGTTGTGTTTTTTCTGATAGACGTGAATATGTCACGTTCTCCTATCCAATCAGAACCTTCCCAACCCTCAGACCTGAAGAGGGATTGAATAAAGCAGAATAAACCTGTTTACATGTAAACACCAAGCAGAACGCTTTCATTCTGAATAATTTATTTCAGAATCATTAATTCCGAAATAAAAAGCGTGTGTGAGTGTGACCTGCAGGGTGAGGACTGTGCTGCTCCTCGTGCACAGATTCATCTCTCTCAGACAGTGACACGTCTTCACTGCTCACCTGAAAACACACACACAGAAAGAGAGTGGGTAATAAATACTGTGTGTGTGTGTGTGTGTGTGTGTGTGTGTAACGTTCCATGGTGCATTCACTGACCTCCAGACCAATAGCTCGGTGCATGTTGAGCTCAGTGATGGTGTCCTGGGGGCTGGGAGGGGCTCTGCTCTGTGGGAGGGGCTTACTGATGGGGTTGACGTAGAACTGGGACACCTCAGGGCTGTTGGGAGGGGCATCGCCCTGAGGCTCCACCTCCTCACTCTGAGGCTCCACCTCCTCACTGCAGTCAGTTAACAGACTCACTGTAGCTTAGCAGCAATAAAACAGACTAATCATGAAGGTCTCACTGCTGCCCCAAGAGGTCACATGACTTATTACAGGGTTCCCACACTTTTTTCACAATGATTTTTCAAAACCTTTCCAAAATATTTACCAAATTTCCATGACTTAGTTCTGAAGCACAAAGATCTTTTTTTTCTGCGTATGCATTTGCTGGTTTTTAGCGTACGCAGTTTTATAAACGAGGTCAACAGTGAATTTGTGAGATCTGGTGATTCACTCTCAGATAACGCTGAACACATTTTAAACTTTAAAATAAAATACGCTATATTTCCAAAACTGTTAAAATATTCCACGACTTTTCAAGACTGAAAAATCGTTTTTTAAATTCCATAACCTTTCCAGGAATTATTACAGTAAACAATATATTGGTTCCTTCAACAAACAGTGATAATATTTCTGTGAAGGCGTACCTGCACATTTTAGTGAAAAAGCAGAAAATGTTTTTAAAAATTAAAAAAAACCATACTTAGTGGGAGCATATCGATAATTGATCGTGCGGAAAAATATCGCGATACATCGCCGCATCAAGATATTGTCACACTTTTGTGTGTAGTGAGTGTGTACCTTTGTCTGTGTGTGTGTGTAGTGAGTGTGTACCTGTGTCCGTTGTGTGTGTCTTTATTTAGAACACTGCTGTACTGACTGCTGCTCATGTTCTTCAGCACCAACTTCTTAATGCTCCTCCTGCAGCACACACACACACACACACACTGGTCACACACACACACACTGGTCACACACACACACACAACTACAGTACCTGGGTATGAAGGAGGAGGAGGTGAGGGGGGGCTCGTCATCCAGCCCATCAAACAGAGAAGATTTGGAGGAGGAGGAGGGGGGCAGGGCTTTGGGTCTCATCCTGGAGGCGGGTCTAGGGGTCAGCTTGTAGTGGGTGGGTGTGGTCAGAGCCTTCTGAGCTGTGGGATTGGTGGGCTTCAAACGCTGTGGGGGAGAGCGAGTGTGTGTGTGTGAAATCAGATTGTTGATACAATAAGAGTTTAAACATTAAAAAACATAACACATGGAAACATCAGTCAGTGACACACTTTAACACATTCACTATGACTGTGTGTGTGTGTGTGTCTGACCTCCTCCTTCTTGGGGTCACTCAGAGGGTTCCTGAACAGAGGAGAGTCTCCGTATGGACTGTATGCCAGAACACTGAGCTGCTGCTGTAACAACTGCTGCTGAGCTGCTGCTGCACTGGGATCACTGAGAGCTACACACACACACACACACACACACCTTTTATATACACATACACATGTGTGTGTGTTTTATATATATATATATATATATAACACATCACACTAACACATATATAACATATTTACACACACATAACATTTATATACACACACACATATATATATAACATATATACACACATATATATAACATTTATAGGTGAAGGAGGAAGGTGCTGAGTCATTGTACAACGTGATTTATTTTAGGTTAATAAATTGTTATGTCTTGAATTTATTTGTCATTAATCATTAATAGTCTCTGTAAAAAAATAACTATTTATTTTGATAGTTTTTATAAAGGGATCCATTGTATAAGAGTCAAAGAGCCACATTAGGTGAGGAGCGAGAGAGAAAGAGATGTGTATTCTGTGGGACGTGACGAGGCGCTCAGCCGCTCTGTATAAAATAACGTTACCCAAAACGAACTTGCACAGATGCGACCACAAAATTTTTTCCACTCGCACACATTGAAAACATACTCGCATATGAGAAAATTTTGGTCGCAGTCTCGAACCCTACATCTGAGGCTCTGCAGCTTGTGACACAGAAAGTTTTATTTCCCTGTTACACGGACATGGAGGAGGAACATGTTCCCAACTAATTTCAAACTTTCTGTTATCAGTGTTCCACTGCCTTAAGCTTTCCATAAGTTCTGGCCATAGACATTATATACGTAAACAACACGTCAACAGCGCTGCCATCTTGGACCGGTGTTGGTGGAGGCAGCGGTGCATAGACATTATGACAGAGAGGTATTTTTTAATCTCTAAGTAGAATTATTTGTTCAATTTTGAACTGATTTCTAAACTGTTTAATTTTTTAAAAACGTCACATGTAGCTATGATACAAGGTGTTTGGACATATTTAAAATGCTGGTTTTACCACTCAACACAATCTCTACACCCACATCCTTGAATATTTCAGTTCTTTGGCTACAATAATTAATAATGATGTAATAGTGATGTTATAATAATAATAATGATAATTAGGACTACAAGCAGTTATGAAAGGGGGCAAATCCTTCCTGCGCGACTCAGCCCCCAGGTTTTGTGGAGCCCATGGAACTACATCACGAAAGATGACGGGTTTGTGGCGAGCGTCAGGACACAGGCCAATGTGTTATTTGCTGTGAACAGGTGGATATAAAGTTTATGAAGATGTGATTTAGAATGTGAAAGTTACAGAGACCTGAGTTCAGGTCTCATTTTCCCGCTCAGTTGTCAGTTCGGCCTCCATTTTTAACTTTTATTTTTCTTCTTCTATTTAACTTTTTTTTTTTTTAATCTCTATTACATTAACATATTTTTTTAATAAACAAACACTTCTATATTGTTGTGGTATAATTTCTAAATTGATTTCTGCTAGTAGTGGGACAGGATATTAACAGTGTTGTGTTGTTCAGCGTTCACATTCACTGATGATTATTTCCCATGGCCCTGAAGGCATCATGGTTACGTACAGCTTTATCTGCCTATGCATGTCTTTGTTTACCTGTGTTCTGAGTGTTGATTGGCTGGGAGGCTGGGGAAAGGGCAGGTGTAAGCGGGAAAAGAGTGAACAATTGTGTTCCCACGGTAGTGTGAGTGTATGACAGTGTAAGACGGTTCTTTGTGTGTTTGATTGTTTATTTTTGGAGTGTTACTACGACCTCCATTAAAGCCTGTAAAACTGTGATAACGGCTCAAATCATGTCATTAAAATACCTTTTGGGCTGCGGTGAGAGTGTGCACACACCCCATCCCCCTCCCCCCTTGCTGCGCGAGGCACCACGCTATTAATCTACCGGCCGCAATACGTTCAATAAAATAATTAACGTCAGGTTTGCTTCGGGCTCGGGCCTACAGTTTAAGTTAATGGGTCAGGCTCAGGTTGGACTTGATTTTTTGGGCCCGATCTAAACGCTACTCTGGTCATATGCTACAGATCTGAGCTGACGAGAAATCAATAGCGCCCCCCCTACTCCCAATGTAAAACAATGGCACTTTGTGGTGATGGGAGGAAGTGCAACAAAAAAAAATCTGTAGGAAATGGGGGATTTTTTAAAAATAATTTCAAACATGGACAGCAGGCCAAAACCAATCGGCTGCAGGCTAACTGTGGCCCGCAGGCCCCAAATTGGATGGCCCTGGTTTTGTGTGACACCACTAGGCAGAGAAGTCCTTGCAGTAGTAAAAACTCAGCTTTGCATTTTATTGGTCTGGCAAACTCAGTTTTGCAGGTGTCCGCCCAAATATGTTTGAGTCTTAATCCTAGATTCTAAACGTTCCTTGTATGTAAACGTGTGTTTGAGGCCCTTTGCCATAGAACGTTAAAACCAACTCACCAACTGGCTGCTGCGTAGCACCAAAGCCCAAAGTGCTGGTCCCAGTGTTAAAGCCTGAGGCTCCAAATGCTCCCATTGTTCCCAGTGTGGAGCCCAGTTTGTTCTGGTTGTTCCCAAAGAGAGAATGTCCTGGTCCCACTGCTGACACACACATAAACTAGTGTTATTATACACTGAACAAAAATATACACACAACACTTGTGTTTTTGCTCCCATTTTTCATGAGCTGAACTCAAAGATCTAAAACATTTTCTATAAACACTACAGACATATTTCATTATTATTGCACAGGTGTGCCACAGAGTGGCCACAATAAAAGGCCACTCTAAAAATGATCAGTTTAATCACAGCACAATGCCACAGATGTCGTTAGTTCTGAGGGAGCGTGTAATTATCATGCTGACTGCAGGAAAGTCCACCAGAGCTGTGAATATTAATTTCTCTACCATAAGACGTCCATAAAGGCGTTTCAGAGAATTAGGCAGTACATCCAACCGGCCTCACAATCACAGACCATGTGTAACCACACCAGTCCAAGACCTCCACATCCAGCATGTTCACCTCCATGAAGGTCTGAGACCAGCCACCAGGACAGCTGCTGCTACAATCGCTTTGTATAACCAAAGAACTTCTGCTCAAACTGTCAGAAAGCGTCTCAGGGAGGTTCATCTGCATGGTCGTTGTCCTCATCGGGGTCTCCACCTGACTGCAGTTCATCATCATAACCCACTTGAGTGGTTAAATGCTCCTGAGGCCGATTGTTGTATCATTCATCCATGACCATCACCTCATGTTGCAGCATGATAATGCTCAGCCCCGTGTTGCTAGGATCCAAACACAATTCCTGAAGCTGAAAACATCCCAGATGTTGAATGACCAGCACAGTCAGTGGTCATGTGACCCATTGAGCATGTTTAGGATGCTCTGATGGGCGGATACCACAGTGTGTTCCACTTCCTGCTAATATCCAGCAGCTTGGAGGAATGGACCAAGATTCCATAGACCACAATCAATAACCTGATCAACTATATGCAAAGGAGATGTGTTGCACTATGGGAGGCTAATGGTGGTCCCACCAGATACCCCCACAGACCCCCCAATAAAGCAAAACTGAACATTTTAGAGTGGCCTTTTATTGTGGCCACCCTGAGGCACACCTGTGCAATAATCATGCTGTCTAATCAGCATGTTGATATGCCACACCTGTGAGGTGGGAGGGATTATCTCTGCTCATTAACACACATTTATCAACAATATTTGAGAGAAATATGTCTTTAGTTTAGATCTTTAAGTTCAGCTCATGAAAAGAAAAATAAACTGTTGCGTTTATATTTTTGTTCAATGTATGACTGGACCAGATGAACCTGGTGCTCAGAAACCCTTACCAGTGCCAAAGCTGGTTCCCAGTCCAGTTCCCAGTCCACCAGTGGTCGTTTTGTTCCCAAACAAACTTCCTGCAGCTGGATTCGCCCCAAAACCTTCAGAAAAACAAGAGGAATCATCCACTCATCCTGTTATTGTCCAATGAGCATCGTGTGTGTGTGTGTGTGTGTGTGTGTACGCGCTGAGTGAACGATGTGATCTGACCACACACAGCATTTAACCCACTAATCAGTCAAAAACAGATGTTAATTATATCACAGATAACAAAGAAACATCTGAATGTTGTCAATATGTACAGAATCATTTGGTCTCATGGAGGTCAGTCATTATTAAAAGTGTTCCACTCAATAATATGTCTCTAAAAACAACATCTATATTAATTTCCCATTATTACATTGGTTTTTAAAGAAAGTTGTATTTATTCCATTTCTATATGAGCAGCACAACCAACAATGAATTCCTCTTTAAAACAGCACAACTTATGTTCAAAACTAAAATAATCAATTTTCTGTTCATATTCAGAGCAGAGGGAAAGTGTTTAGAATAAATATGTAGCTACGTCTTTGTTGCATTACAGTTTGAGGCTGATCAATATGTTCCATTACTCATATGTTCAATCAACTAATATTTGGAGATCGTTTCTCACTGAAAATACCATTAGGCTAATTAATTACATCAATAATTCTGAATCAGATTTGATCTTGTGTGCTTACAGATTATTATTATATATTGTTCCCTGACAGGAGGTACAATTCAGAGACAAACGTCACTGTGGAGCTACAATGTATCTGACATGACATTATTCCATGGTTAGGGTTAAAGGTCAGAAGAGGAGCCACTGAGTTACATTAACAATGCCTGGAATAATAATCTCTCTAATAAGTTCTGTCTACTAACAAGGTTAAGGAAATACAGTTCAAAATGATTGACAGGCTTTTAATTACACCACTGTTACTGAATAGATTCAATCCTTCTTTTACAGTATAGTAATAAATATAAGGTCATTGAGGGGACACACTTCCACTGTATCTTTGACTGTCCTTTCATTAAAATGTTTTGGGAAAATGTACATAAAGGAATTTCTGTAATATTTGGCAAAAATGTAGATCTTAGGCCTGTATCTTGTATTCTTGGTTTGTTGTTGAAGCTCCTTGATGTCCTTTGTGTTTGGTGCTAGAAGATGTATTTTACTTAAATAGATCTCTGTACCCACATTGAGAGCTGAGGAGGTCTGTCAAAGTATAATAGAACTCTTACCCATGGAGCCAATGACCTACTGGCTCAAGGTTAAACACTCTTCATTCTATAAAATATGGGACCTGTTTCTAACTTATGTCAGACTACAGAACACAGACTGTGTGAAGAGGCGTTTATGGTCTTAGATGGACAGATAATCCTAAAGAGACTCGTTCAACATATTTTAGACCTTTGATCAAGAGGAAAAGCTGTAACTCTTTACTGCCTGAAGTCTTGGCTATGTAGCCATTTTATTTGTAATATTTTAATAATCTCTTGTTATTGTAATAACATTTACTCTTATTCATGTGTTTTTGTTTTTTTGCTTAATTTTGTATTATGTGGGTTGGTTATAGTTTTTGCTTTTTATTGCCTGTACTGTTTAAAAGATGGTAATTGATGTAAATGTTTCTTGCTTTTTGTCTTTAAATTGAAAAATAATAAAGATATCTTTAAAAAAAAAAAAACAATGCTTGGACTGTGTGTAGCTGTGATGGGTGTCAGCTCATCATCCTGAGCTAACTGATGAATCATGTCAGAGTTTAGACGTACCAAAAGTAGACGTGTTGTTTCCCGTTCCCAGCGTGAGAGCAGGCTTGTTTCCAAACAGTCCGGTACCAAAGGAGGGGGCGCTGGTGGTGGTGGTGCCAAACCCAGCACTTTTATTCCCAAATAGACTTGGCTATAAGGACAGACAGTTAGCTCCACCCACCGGCCTGTTTCTGTGTTAAATACACATGAGATTGTACCTGTGTGCCCGTGTTTCCAAAGCCGGGGTTGGTTTGTCCGAATAATCCGGTGGCCGCGCCGAATCCAGAGGCGGTGCTGGTCTGAGCCGCTCCAAACAGACCCCCGGCCTGAGACGCTGCAGTGTTACCGAACAGACCCTGAACACACCACACGCATGGGCCAGTCAGGAAGTGGGTCACCCCCAAACCCTAAACCACTTCCTGTTTGTCATTGTAAATGAGAACCTGCTCAGTGACTTATCTGATTAAATAAAAGTTTAAAAAAGGTGCTTGTTGATATTGGTACATTTAGGAACAGATCTATTCTTTATATGTCTGTGACAAAACAGATCTATACTGTGATGTCTGTGACTAAGCCCACACTGTTTTTTTTCTTTCTATTCTATTGTTTGCTATTGCACCTTTTTAAGCAGCTGTAAGCTGTTCATCAACAATGGCAATAAAACATTCTGATCTGATTCTTTAACGAACTTTGATTAGTGGAACATTGATCATGGTTGTGTGATGTGTGACCCCAGTAGAACCAAGGGAAACCTCTATGACATCATCATGTGAGGGTCATGTGATGAGTGGGTGTGTCCCACCATGCTGCTGGTGTTGGCCTGTCCAATGGTGTTGGTGTTTCCAAAGGAGAACCCTGAGCTCTGCGTGGTGCTGGTCTGTCCAAAGGGTTTGAAGAGGCTGGCGTTGGGGGGCTGGTTCTGACCAAACAGACTCCCAGAGGTGGTCCCGAAGCCCCCCGGAGCTGCTGGACTCAACACAGACCCAGTCAGTCTCATACGTACTGGCCCTTTAACAACAGCTCTCAGTTCTGTGACTCACCTGCTCCAAAGGTGCTCTTGTTCTGTCCAAAGGAAAATCCAGCATTAGGAGCGGCTGCCCCAAACAGGCCTGTGGACGCGCTGGAAGTGGCTGCCCCAAACAAGCTGCTAGTCCCTGCAGCCATGGGGTTACTGGGACCTTTCCTCCCAGCCTGATAGTCCTCCAGCCTCAGCTCCTACACAGCACCACAGAAGAAAAACCTTTTCTAACAGCTGAGGATAGAGCACCACAGAAGAAGAACCATTTCTAACAGATTAGCTTCTCAAACCAACCTCCAAAGATTTGTTCTCGTACTCCTTCATGGCTGTGATGCATTGATGTTTGGTGTTGATGCTGGTGGTAACGCCTGCTTTCACCATAGTGTCACTGCCAGATGGAGGCTACACACACACACACACACACACACACACACACACACACACACACACACACACACACACACACACACACACACACACACACACACACACACACACACACACACACACACACACACACACACACACACACACACACACACACACACACACACACGTTAGACTAATCATCTTTGACCTTTTATGTTTATTTCATTATTTATCACACTACACTGATCATGTTATCTAGTGACACTGAGCTCTTCAGTAGCTGGTGTTACAGTGTGACTGGTAGTCATGTTATCTAATGGCTGATCAAAGCAGGGCCTCACGTTGAACTTGACCGTTGTCCCCGGTTGTTGTTGTTGCTGTTGCTGCTGTTGCTGAGTCGAGGTAAAGCCGGAGCCTCCAAATAGAGACGTGGCTCCTCCTCCAAACGGATTTGAGGTGGCGTTGGCGGCGCCAAACAAACCTCCGCCACCGCTGCTGGTGCTGGTACCAAAACCTGAGAACACGGAAGACTCACTCAGACACGTCCACAGAAACTAGAACCTACACAGTGCAGAGGTTCTCAACTGCAGCAGGACCATGACTCAGCAACACACACAGGAAACAGATTGGAACAGAACAGCACTGCTTCTGTTATAAACTAATTAACTGTAATGTGTAGCATGAGGAGATGCTCATTCATAAATACATCTCCTTCAAAATAAAATAAAACACCAAATGGGTCCCAGCCCCTGAGTTGAGAACCTCTGCTAAGGGTACTAAAGGTTCCTGACTTCCAAATGATGTGGGCTTGTTGGCGCTGAAGGCATTGTTGGGCTGAGAGAAGAGCCCGCCCCCTGCCCCGCCCCCCGTGTTTCCAAACAGGCTGGAGGCTCCGCTTGCTGCCCCAAACCCAAATCCAGCGCTGGTGGAGGAGGTGACAGGCTGGGAGAAGTTAGTTGACCCAAAAAGTCCACCTGGAGAACAAGAAGAAGAAAACACGTTAGCACTAGCGTAAGAGCTAAAGGTACAACCAGCTCACTGCTCCCTCATTGGCTAAGGGAGCGACATGTGATAGACCAGGGGGGTATTCCATAAAGGAGGGTTAACAAACTCTGAGTCTATCCATAAACTCTGGGTCAACATACCCCGCATTCGATTATTGGTATTGGGCCAAGCGTTTATATTTTATTCAGCTTCGGCCACAAATATTTATTTCGGTGCATCTTAATTAATATTTCTAGAAAACAGAATTAAAAACTATTAAAGAAACTGTAAACTAAACACAGCATCACCATGGTTACTGTGAGCTCTGGGCTCCACTATCTGACCTGTGTCCATAGATCTCAGAGACCTGCTGGGTTCATACCTGACTAACATCTCACTGATGTATTCTGGACCAAACCCATTCACACATTTATAACCAGCAGCAGAACTTTACAGTCTCCTCTGAGGCTGACTGGGAGCCAGTGTAATGTGTTCTGACCTCTTTGTTCTGGTTCAGACCTGAGCTGCAGCGTTCTGAACCAGCTGTAGATGTTTGATGAAGACCATTACAATAGTCCAGTCTGCTGGAGATAAAAGCATGGACCAG
Organism: Gouania willdenowi; assembly: GCF_900634775.1. Taxonomy (NCBI): domain Eukaryota; kingdom Metazoa; phylum Chordata; class Actinopteri; order Blenniiformes; family Gobiesocidae; genus Gouania; species Gouania willdenowi. The sequence goes on along the minus strand of NC_041057.1, from coordinate 100,941 downwards.
TTTCTCCTGATCTTTCTGAGTCATTAAACCTTTCACTCTGGAGATGTTCTTTAGGTGGTAGAAGATGTTTTTGTGATAGATTTGATCTGATGCTGAATGTAAGATCTGAGTCAATCAGAACACCAAGGTTTTTGACTTGGTCTTTATCTTCTAAAGATCCAGACTCAGATACTTGCTGACAGCAGTCCTCTTTTCCTTGTTACCAAAGACAATCACCTCCATCTTGTCATGGTTTAGTTGAAGGAAGTTTTCACTCATCCATCAGTTTACTTTTTCTAAGCAGTCACACAACACCTCAATGGGACCATAGTCATCTGGGTTCAGTGATAGATATAGTTGTGTGTCATCTGCGTAGCTCTGATAATAAACCTTACAGTTGTGTAAAATGTGTCCTAAAGGAAGCATATAAAGGCTAAACAGAAGAGGTCCAAGAACAGATCCCTGAGGAACCCCACAGGACATTGGTAATCTGTCAGATTCAAAGTTTACAATGTTTACAAAATAACTTTGATCCTCCAAGTAGAACTTAAACCATTACTTTAACATTTAGTCCAACCCATGTTTACAATCTGTGTAACAACATTGTATGATCTACAGTGTCAAATGTAGACTTAGATCCAATAGAATGAGAACAGATACTTTTCCTGAATCAGTGTTCAACCTTATGTCATTGATCACTTTGATCAGATCAGTTTCTGTGATGTGATCAGAACCAAAACCTGACTGAAATTTATCAAATATTTTGTTGAATGTTAAGAATTGACTCAGTTGGTTGAAGACCACCTTCTCAATGATCTTGGCCATGAATGGAAGGTTCTGATTGGTCTATAGTTAGCCAGTATAGAGACATCCAGTGTTCTCTTTTTAACAGAGGTTTAACAGCAGCTACTTTCAGGGATTTTGGTACGGTGCCTGATTGGAATGATCAGTTAATTATCTGATACTAATCAGTGATAAATGACTTTACAACAGTTTTAAAGAAGTTTGAGGGTTTTGTGTCAAGGCAACACATTGATGGATTCAGCTGCTGAACAGTTTCCTCTATTGTTTTTGGGTTCACTGTAATAAACTCTAACATTGTAGTTGACTCCTCCCTCAGTGGTTGAAGCTGTTCAAGCTTTTTGTGATTTTGCTGGTTTGTTCTGATGTTTGACCTTATTGATTGTATTTTTTCATTGAAATATACAGCAAATTCATTGCATTTTCCAGCTGACAGTAATTCAGGGGCTATCTGATCTGGGGGGGTTGTGAGTTTTTAGGGTGAAGCAGGTGGGTCCTGAGATATGGGGGGTGGGTTGACCTCTTCATTTTGGAGTTTTTGATTTTTACTTCTTCATCAGGGCTCGAGACGAGTATGTTTTTAATGTGTGCGAGTGAAATTTTTATGTGGTCGCAACTGTGCAAGTGCGTATAGTGTAACGTTATTTTATACGGAGCAGCTCAGCGCTTCGTCACGTCCCACAGAGTGCACATCGCTCTCTCTCTCTCGCTCCGCGCTGCGGGATTACCGTAAAACTGTCTATAAACAGGCACTACAAATTGGCTGGTGGATAGGTTGACAGAGGATTTCAGAGTGGAGGCTGGTTTGACATCAGTGCTGCTGGTGATGAGACGGTGCACGCTCACGCAACTTTGCTGCGGGTAATGCAATGTTGAATGCACTGAGTAAACACCAATGAGCTCCTTTGGAGTGCACGCGGTCCGCTATGAACAGAGTCAGACATAACGAGTCGATCACTGAGTGCACGTTACACATTGAGAGCAGCAGTAAAAATGTAGAACGTGCTGAGCTCAGCAATAGAGCGTACACACTCATCAGAATCATCATGGAGGGACCAGAACTGATGGACTATGATACCAGGACAGATGTTCAGCTGTGGTTCTACCAGAGCAGGGGTCTGCAACCTGTGGTTCTGGGGCCTAATATGGCCCTTTGACTTTTATACAATGGCTCCCTATAGCTTTATAAAACTATTGAAATAAATAATTATTTTTTACAGAGGTTATTAATGACAAATAAAATCATGATATAACAATTTATTAAGCTAAAATAAATCAGGTTGTACAATGACTCAGCACATTCCTACAACATCTACAGACCATCAACTTTCCTCCACCTGTGACTAACCTTAAGTTTTAAATCCCTGGTAAGAAACTAAACCAACAAAAACACTATTTCTGGAAGAAAATACAGATTTTAATTGTGTGGGAACAGATTCATTTAACCACCAATGTACAGGTTAAATATGTATGTTTTATGAAATGAGTAATTAGCATGTGTTGATCACATGATCATGTGTTATCATATTCATGTTACTTTTTATAGACTTTCATATACATTAACTATAAAAATCTTCTTTATAAACATTGTGTTCATGTAAATTGTGATGTGTAAGAATTTAAAGATGAAGATAATGTTTTATTTATTGATGTTAATTTATTTTATTTTAAACTGTTTTTAAGTTTCCATTTACATGATCAATATAAATCACATTAAATCAAACATTATTCTATATAATTATAACTGTATATAATGTAATACACTGTATTGTCTTCATAGAGAAGGTATTTATGGCTCCAGGAGGACTTTAATCCAGGTGAGATGAGGTTAAATGGTTCCTTGTAGAGTAAAGGTTACAGACCCCTGACCAGGGGAAGAGGGTTAGGAGACCCCACTATCAGAGCTGGACCCTCTGAATTTAATTCATGGTGAAACAATGCAGATGATGAGTTGCTTATGTTACTGTTAAATTAATTAAATAAACAGAATACATGTAACCTGATGTTATGATTTAATGTTATTTTAAAAAAAAATAGTTACATCTTTTAAAATGATATAAAACAAATGACCTGTTATTTCAGCCACTGATTGTTGCAGAAAAACTTAATATTGACACTAAAACATATCTTGAGTCATTGTCAATTTTTACTTCATACAAAACTATGGTACGCCATTTAAGTCAACTATTCACTAGCATGCATGGCTATGCTGTATACTACCCCCACCCCCGCTCCAAAAAAAAGGAAAAAAAGGTGCAACCAAATTCTGTGCGACCAACTGAGAAAGTTAGTCACACCAGTGCCACCACTGGACACGTTATTGTAGAGCCCTGATCATGTAGTCACTGTGGTCTGGACGTCCAAAAACGACGTATTCTAAACATCATAAAATGATAACCCAGGTAGGATTCAAACCCCTGACTCCACCTTGAAGTGCACTTCCTTTCCCTTTGCACCACACACACACACCTAACAGGTATATAACAGTTGTATTGTCCACAATGACACTGCTCTTTGATCTTTTTAAGACATGATGTACAGATGCTGGTCATAATTAGAATATCATGAAAAAGTTGATTTATTTCAGTAATTCTATTCAAAAAGTGAAACTTGTTTATTATATTAATTCATTTCACACAGACTGATATATTTCAAATGTTTATTTATCTTAATGTTGATGATTATAACTGACAATTAATGAAAATCCCAAATTCATTATCTCAGAAAATTAAAATATTACTAAAACTGATACAGATTTATAGAAATGTTGACCAACTGAAAAGTATGAAGATGAAAAGCATGATCATGTACTCAATACTTAGTTGGTTTTGTCTAAATTACTGAAGCAATGGGCGTGGCATGGAGTGGATCAGTCTGTGGTACGGCTCAGGTGTTATGAGAGCCCAGGTTGTTCTGATAGTGATCACTAACTGATCTCTTACAGCGATGGCGGCGCGCACGGGTGCAGCGGCTCTTAGCTCTCCAGTTTGGTGCTTGTTTTTAATTACTTTTTTTGTGCGTATTTTTTAATTTGTGCAACGCAGTCGCCTCATACAGTCGCCAGCACCTAATTGACCTGGGTCTCGGTTACAAATTGTCTGTAACTGGCAACTATCAGCGAATACACAACATTCCGGAGGACATAGCGAGACCGCCGGGGTCTCCGAGGATGGTCGGCCCGCCCGGAAAGCGCAGGAGGGAGAAAGAGGGGATGCAGATCGGGCTCGAATGCTAGGCTACGTAAACAACCACACCAGCCAGCACTACCGAGCCTGTTCCTCTCGAACGCCAGATCCATCACCCACAAAATGGACGAATTGGAGTTACAGATGGCCACGATGCGCTTTGTTTGGAACTGCAGCATCATCCTCATCATGGAGTCACGGCTTCACCCGCTGGTTCCCGACGCTGCAGTCAAGCTAGCAAGCCGCACGCTACACCGGCACGACAGAAACAGAGACTCGGGTAAGAGCAGAGGTGGAGGTGTTTACGTACATAACGAGTGGTGTAAGAACAGCAGGATCATTGACACACACTGCTCTCCTGATTTAGAGGTTCTGGCAGTCTCCTGCAGACCTTTTTATCTCCCGAGGGAATTCACAGTAGTTATTGTGATGGCTGTTTACATCCCACCGGATGCTAACGTTAGCTCGGCCCTCAGCCTCCTGCTCAGTACCATAAACATACAGCAGCTCGCCCACCCCGACGGGGTTTTTATCGTTGCTGGTGACTTTAATAAAGCATGCCTTAAGACTGTGCTTCCCAAATTCGTCCAGTTTGTGGATTTTGCCACCAGAGGGGAAAATACTTTGGACCATGTTTACTCCAACATCAGACATGCCTACAAAGCTACACCCCTCCCCCATCTGGCTGGATCTGATCATCTTTGCATGTCCCTCACCCCCACCTACACCACCTGCTGAGGAAAACAAAGCCTCAGTTAAAGACAATAGAAATCTGGCCTGAAGGAGCCTTCTCTCAGCTGGAGGACTGCTTCTCAACAACTATATGGGATTTATTCTCCAGCCACAACCTCCAGGAGTACACTGACACCGTACTCTCCTACATCAAGAACTGTGTTGACAATGTCACCGTCAATAAAAGGGTCAGGGTGTTTCCAAACCGGAAACCCTGGATGAACAGCGAAGTGAAATCCCTCTTAAAAAGCCACAACACTGCCTTCAAGTCAGGGGACAGGGCAGCGTACAGAGCGGCAAGGACGGACCTGAAAAGAGTCATCAGGGAAGCCAAGGCGGCTTATAAGAGGAGGATCGATGATCACTTTGCTGTAAACAACCCTAAAATGATGTGGCAGGGGATAAATCACTTAAACTACAGAAGCAGGAACCAATAGACTGCTAGGACTGATGTCTCGCTGGCAGAAGACCTAAACCAGTTTTTCGCCCGCTTTGAGACGGTCAGGCCCTCAGCTGACACGTCACCTTCACCCCCCCCCAGCACCGGCACACTGATACTCCAGGAGCACGAAGTGAGAGGTGCTCTAAGGTCAGTAAACCCCAGGAAGGCGGCCGGCCCCGACGGAGTACCTGGTAATGTACTCAGCATGTGCTGACCAACTGACTGGTGTTTTCACTAAAATCTTCAACCTGTCCCTGACACTGGCCACCGTCCCACCATGCCTCAAAACCTCCACCATCATCCCCATCCCGAAGAAGGCAGCAGTGGACAGCCCGAACGACCATAGGCCTGTTGCACTTACGCCTGTAGTCATGAAGTGCTTTGAGAGACTGGTCTGTCAGCACATCCGGTCCCGTCTGCCTCCCACTCTGGACCCCCACCAGTTTGCCTACAGGGCAAACCGATCCACCGAGGACGCGATCACCATAGTGCTCCACACTGCGCTGAGTCATCTGGAGCATCAGGGAAGCTACGTCAGGATGCTCTTCCTGGACTTCAGCTCAGCATTTAACCACATTATCCCAGACATCCTGGTCCAGAAACCAAGTCACCTGGGGGTCTCCACCCCCATCTGCCTCTGGATCAAAGATTTTCTGACAAACCGCCCACAATCTGTCAGACTCGGCCCCCACCTGTCCAGCACCATCTCACTCAGCACTGGCTTTCCACAAGGATTTGAGCCCCCTCCTGTTCACGCTCTACACATCCGACTGCTCCCCGACTCATCTATCAAACTCCATTATAAAGTTCGCAGATGGGGCGGTGTTTAGCTCAGTGGGTTGAGTGCCCGCCCCATGTACAGAGGCTGTAGTTCCTCACCTGCAGCGGGTCCAGGTTCGATTCCCGGCCTGGGACCCTTTCCTGCGTGTCAATCCCTGCTCTCTCTGACCCCTTTCCTGTCAAGCAACTGTCATATAAAGGCCACTAGAGCCAAAAAAATCCTTTAAAAATAAAAAAAATAAAAAATAAAGTTCGCAGATGACACCACCGTACTGCATTACAGCGTGGTATGCAGGGTGCACAGCAGCAGACAGGAGAGCACTGCAGAGGGTCATCTGCACAGCCCAGAAGATCACTGGCTGCTCTCTGCCCAGCCTGGACGACATTGCTAACTCTCGCTACCTCAGCAGAGCAGACAACATCATCAAGGACTCCTCCCACCCCAGTAACCACTTGTTTGACCTGTTACCATCGGTACAGGTCGCACAAAACCAGGACAAACAGACTCAGGGAAAGCTTCTTTCCCAGAGCTATCACTGAAACAAACAAATCCGCTCACATCGCTCACACATACTGATCATATTGATCTTGTGCAATAAAACATTTTGTTGTTATTTGTAGATCTGTACATTCAAGCTGCTATCTGTGTATATTATTGTGTCATATTTAAATTTTCTATTGTTTTTGCTGTGTTTTTATATTTATTTTCTTCTCTCACTGGCACCTTGGAGTTGTACTCAAATTTCATTGTACCCTGTACAAGGACAATAAAAGGATATTCTATTCTATTCTTTTCAGCTCTTCTGCATTGTTGGGTCTGGTGTCTCACATCTTCCTCTTCACAATACCTCATAGATGTTCTATGGGGTGAAGGTCAGGCCAGTTTGATGACCAATCAAGAACAGGGATACCATGGTCCTTAAACCAGGTACTGGTAGCTTTAGCACTGTGTGCAGGTGTTAGGTCCTGTTAGAAAATGAAATGTGCATCTCCATCAAGTTGGTCAGCAGCAGGAAGCATGAAGTGCTCTAAAACTTCCTGGTAGACGTCTGCGTTGACCTTGGACCTAAGGAACCACAGTGGACCAACACCAGCACATGACATGGCACCCCAAACCATCACTGACTGTGGAAACTTTACACTCCACCTCAAGCAACGAGGATTCTGTACCTCTCCTCTGTTCCTCCAGACTCTGGGACGTTGATCTCCAAAGAACATGCTAAATGTCCTTTGATCAGAGAACATCACTTTGGACCACTCAGCAGCAGTCCAGTCCTTTTTGTCTTTAGCCCAGACGAGACGCGTGTCTTGACACCAGGAATGCTACAGCTGAAACCATGTCTTACATACGTCTGTACGTGGTGGTTCTTGAAGCTCTGACTCCAGCTACAGTCACTCTTTGTGAATCTCCTCCACATGTTTGAATGGGTTTAGTTTCACAATCCTCTCCAGGGGGCGTGGCTATCACTATTGTTTGTAGACTTTTTTCTACCACATCTTTTCCTTCCCTTCACCTCTCTATGAATGTGTTTGGACTCTGTGAACATCCAGCCTCTTTAGCCATGACCTTTGTGTCTGGTCCTCCTTGTTCAAGGTGTCAATGGACGTCTTTTGGAAAACTGTCAGGTCAGCAGTTTTCTCCATGATTGTGTAGACCTACAGAACTAGACTGGAGAACATCTAAAGATCTTTGTAGAACACCAGGTGTCTTCAATATTAAACCTCTCCATAATTTTTTAATTTTCTGAGATATTTAATTTAGAGTTTTCATTAGTTGTCAGTTATAATTATTAACATTAAAATAAATAAACACTTGAAATATATCAGTCTGTGTGAAATTAATGTATACATTATACAAGTTTCACTTTTTAAAAGAAATTACTGAAATAAATCAACTTTTTCATGATATTCTGATTTCATGACCAGCACCTGTAAATGTGTATCGTGTCATATTTAAGGTGTAAATGTTCCTTTACATTATCCACAGGTTTATATCCAGTGAACTTTACTACAGACATCAGTGGGTGTTTTAATACAGATCAAACTTTCTGATTGGATGATTGACCTATCAGAGACTTTCACTAAATGATCTGCATCACCAATGTTATAAAAAAAACCAACATCAGAGAAGAGTGTCATTGTTCATTAAAGTGTTCAGGTGGGCGGAGCCAGGTGGGCAGAGCCAGTAGAAACCAAGGGTTTCTTAAACAAAACCTGCCAGTGAGTAGGTTCAGTTCATGGAGAACGTTACCATGGTTACAAACTCAGAGTATGAACATAACCTGCTTTCTGGAACACCCCTCAGGTCAGATGTGACAGTTCAGTTCTTAACAATAAAAGCCCGTCTCACCTGGTTTGTTCTGCGTAGAGCCGAACAGGCCCCCGCTGTTGGTGGTCGTCCCAAACCCTGACGTCCCAAAGCTGTTCGTGGTTCCAAAGCCTGCGTCTGCACACACACACACACTTGTAAAACCAGTCCAGACACCCCCGCAGGTCAGCAGTCAGAAGACTTACTCTGCTGTCCAAACGTAGACGAGGCTCCGAAGGCTCCCGTTCCCCCCCCAAAGGGAGTAGCAAAGGACTTGTTGAACATGCTGCCTGACTGCAGGACCGTACTAACTCTGCACACAGGGGGGGCTTTGGTCAACATCACACAGGGAGGGGGCCACATTTACAACAATTATAATGTGCTGACACCAGGGGCCTCATTTACACAGGCTTGCGTGAAAAAAGTGTACGTCTCAATCCAGAGACAGGCGTACGCTTGTAAAGATTCTGATGTTTTTGGGAGTTAAGGTTAAAATAAATGGAAATCACTAGACTAATATGTAGCAAGTGCTGCTAATGCTAAACCACTTTAAACAAAGTAAAAAGACTCACTAAAATAACTTTTTGTTTGAGGTTAATTGTGTTGGAACCAGTTTGATAAATTGCTTACAGTATTTTTTTTAAATGTTTGAAAAGTATTCTAATGATCTTTTATCCCTTTTTTCCATTTAGGGCGATGATTATAAGTAAGTGGATTGGTTTATTAAATTGGTAAAAAAAACTTGAAAAATGGTCCAAATGATCGGAATTAAAAAAAATTACGATAAAATCGTGATCTTACGAAGAAAGAATTGTGATGATTTCTTTTACCATATCACTCACCCTAGTGGGAGGGGCCTAAATGTGCAGATAGGAGAGAGTGTCACAGTTATTGGACGCAAGCCCAGGCTTGATTACATCTATAGATCTATATTATGGTAGATTCACCTTATTTTAACTGACCCATTACATACAGTCATGTTGAAGGGTTAACTGGGTTTTAATTGTGTTAATTGTGCAAAATGTTCCCATTGATAATAAACCACTGAATGTTTGTACTTTCTAAATATCTAAAGCACATCCCCACTAAAACACTAATAAACTCTGTTAAAACACTAATAAATAACATTAAAACACTAATAACACTAAAACACTAATAACACTAATAACACTAAAACACTAATAAATAACACTAATAAATAACATTAAAACACTAATAACACTAAAACACTAATAACACTAAAACACTGATAAATAACACTAAAACACTGATAAACAACACTAAAACACTAATAAATAACACTAATAAACAACACTAAAACACTGATAAACAACACTAAAACACTAATAAATAACACTAAAACACTGATAAATAACACTAATAAACAACACTAAAACACTAATAAACAACACTAAAACACTAATAAACAACACTAAAACACTAATAAATAACACTAAAACACTGATAAATAACACTAATAAACAACACTAAAACACTAATAAATAACACTAAAACACTAATAAACAACACTAAAACACTAATAAACAACACTAAAACACTAATAAACAACACTAAAACACTAATAAACAACACTAAAACACTAATAAACAACACTAAAACACTAATAAATAACACTAAAACACTGATAAATAACACTAATAAACAACACTAAAACACTAATAAACAACACTAAAACACTAATAAACAACACTAAAACACTAATAAACAACACTAAAACACTAATAAACAACACTAAAACACTGATAAACAACACTAATAAACAACACTAAAACACTAATAAACAACACTAAAACACTAATAAACAACACTAAAACACTAATAAACAACACTAAAACACTAATAAACAACACTAAAACACTAATAAACAACACTAAAACACTAATAAACAACACTAAAACACTGATAAATAACACTAATAAACAACACTAAAACACTAATAAATAACACTAAAATACTAATAAATAACACTAAAACACTAATAAACAACACTAAAACACTAATAAACAACACTAAAACACTAATAAACAACACTAAAACACTGATAAATAACACTAATAAACAACACTAAAACACTAGTAAATAACACTAATAAACAACACTAAAACACTAATAAATAACACTAATAAACAACACTAAAACACTAATAAACAACACTAAAAAATAACACTAATAAACAACACTAAAACACTAATAAACAACACTAAAACACTAATAAACAACACTAAAACACTAATAAATAACACTAATAAACAACACTAAAACACTAATAAACAACACTAAAACACTGATAAATAACACTAAAATACTAATAAATAACACTAAAACACTAATACACTAATAAACAACACTAAAACACTGATAAATAACACTAATAAACAACACTAAAACACTAGTAAATAACACTAATAAACAACACTAAAACACTAATAAATAACACTAATAAACAACACTAAAACACTAATAAACAACACTAAAAAATAACACTAATAAACAACACTAAAACACTAATAAATAACACTAATAAACAACACTAAAACACTAATAAACAACACTAAAACACTAATAAATAACACTAATAAACAACACTAAAACACTAATAAACAACACTAAAACACTAATAAATAACACTAATAAATAACACTAATAAATAACACTAAGTCCTAGTTTTACTCTAACCCTATAAATGAACTAAAGAACTGGGCCTTCTATTGTTTCCACGTGCTTGGTCTGGGAACCATAGAAGACCTCCACCTGCTCCAAGTGCGCTATTCCTGCCCGTGACGTCACATCATCACTGTGACGGCGGGAATTCAATCTGTGACGTAAAGCTTATGACGCAGCAGTTCGAACCCGCAGTTAACGTAAAAAAGCCGTCAACAACGTTAAAAACATCACACGTGTACTTTCGGACACAGAGCTTGACAAACTTCGTCATCTGTCGGCTTTTTCCGCCGTTTAAGCTACTTCAACACTTCATGCGTCAGGCTAACCTTAGCCGGCTAGCTGCCCGGTGCTAAGTCCCTGTAATAATAACCCAAACTGAAGCTCCGTCACGTCAGCTTCACCTTCAGGCAGACGATCCGCTGCAGCTGTTCGAGTCCCGAGTGTTCGAGTCCCGAGTGTCCGAGTAGGGAGAGTGTTTACACTCCGTTAGCTTCTTTAGCTTCTCCGACCAGGAGGGAAACGCGTTGGTCGGCGTCCAGACGGTATTTATTACGTCATGACGCAGAGGTCGCTTCCGTTAATAGAAAAAAAAAATCGTTTTGTTTTTAAATTCATCATAAAAAGTTGCCGATAAGGTCCATAATCAACCGGTAAATATGAATATGTACAATTATAATATTCAAATAAATTATAAAACCTTTCTTTAATTATTCAATTTAACTTTATTGATACTAGTCCAGTGTACGTATGAATTATGTTACTGTGTGTACTACAGTGTGTATATGTGTGTGTACTACAGTCAAATATACACACTGTAGTACACACACAGATACACACTATAGTACACACACATACACAATGTAGTACACACACAGATACACACTGTAGTACACACACAGATACACACTGTAGTACACACACATATACACACTGTAGTACACACACTGTAGTACACACACATATACACACTGTAGTACACACACTGTAGTACACACACAGATACACACTGTAGTACACACAAATTATGACACAATAGGCTTTTATTGTGAAGGCGCGGTGATGATGCACTGTGCTTTTATTGTGAAGGCGCGGTGATGATGCACTGTGCTTTTATTGTGAAGGCGCGGTGATGATGCACTGGGCTTTTATTGTGAAGGCGCGGTGATGATGCACTGTGCTTTTATTGTGAAGGCGCGGTGATGATGCACTGGGCTTTTATTGTGAAGGCGCGGTGATGATGCACTGGGCTTTTATTGTGAAGGCGCGGTGATGATGCACTGGGCTTTTATTGTGAAGGCGCGGTGATGATGCACTGGGCTTTTATTGTGAGGGCGCGGTGATGCTCAGGGTTATTGCTATGGTTACTGGTTCTGCTCGTGCTGTGGTGGTTCTGGTGGTTCGTGGGTCTGTTAGTGTGTACTAGTGTGTACTAGTGTGTACTAGTGTGTACCCCACAGCAGTGATGGAGGCTCGCTGTGAGTACTTCATGTATTTTCCGGCCGTGCCGCTCACAGAGCTGTCTGACCCGGCCCGGTACCGGACTCTGCCCCGGAGGAGTCACCTGTTCCTGGGGGAGACGGTCCGCTTCCTCCTGGTGCTGAGATGGAGAGACACCGAGGATACGGAGAACCAGACCAGGACCGGTACACACACACACACACACACACACACACACTAATATAGAAGTATGTATAGCTATAATAAAGTGGGAGGTTCAGTAGCTTTTCATTAATGGTTAAATTAAAAGACTTGTGTTTGAACGTGTGACGTCAGTGACACATTTAGGTTTGTTGTGAAATGTGTACAGTGATAACTTTTGCGTTTTCATATATTTTGGCTTCTAGAAAGGACACTGTAGGGAGTTGAACCTCATTCCACTAATGTGATTCACTCTGAATGCGTGACAAATGAGCCCCTCAGTTTGTTTAGGTTTAGCAACACGGAATTCTTTACCAACCACCTGCGTCTGGCCAACTTTACCATCTTTCTACGACGCTTGATTTGAAGTTTTTATGTGCGTTATAAATCTCATCTATAGCTGCTGCTGTAGCTGACCTCCGTGTTTTTATAACTTTGTAGCAGTACCAACGTGCTTTAGGCTTCAGTCCATGTTTGAAACAAAAGATGAAGCAGTGATGGTGCGTTCAATGTGCCTCAGAAACACAGGATAGAATGAAATACAACATGAAAAAAAGTAGAGCATCCTAAGTTCATCTACTGCAGTAATTTAACCAGTAGAAAATAATGTGAACCTGATTATGCATGAAAAATAATACTGTTATATACTGTGAAACTGTTAGAAGTTTGAAAAATACCGTATACATATATATACACACACACACATATATATACAGACACAAATCTATACATATATATATACACATATATATTTATAAAATGTGATTTATGTTTTTATTTATTTTTGTTAGACTGAAACGAACAAACAAATGAAGAAACAAACATTTAATACAGACACTCATATGTATACACACATGTATTTATATATACACACATACTGTTGAACATATATATGTATATATATATATATATATATATATATATAAAAATCTCTTCCTCACCCACCATGGGCAGTCTCTCTCTCTCTTTGTCCTCCAAGCTCAGGTCCTCTACCAGAGGCCTGGGATCTTGAGGGTTCTTCAGTATCTTTGCTGTTCCTAGAACTGCACTTTTCTGGACTGAGATGTCTGATGTATTTCCTGGGATCTGCTGGAGCCACTCCTCCAGTTTGGGGGTCACTGCCCCGAGTGCCCCAATGACCACGGGCACCACTGATGTCTTCACCCTCCAGGTTTTCTCCAATTCTTCTCTGAGCCCCTGGTATTTCTCTAGTTTCTCGTGTTCCTTTTTCCTGATGTTGAAGTCGCTTGGTGTTGCTATGACAACCACAACGGCTTTCCTCTGCTCTTTGTTCACCACCACAATGTCTGGTTGGTTCTCCATTACCATTCTGTCCGTCTGTATCTGGAAGTCCCACAGGATCTTGGCTCGGTCATTCTCTACCACCTTTGGAGGTGTTTCCCACTTTGACCTTGGGGTTTCCAGCCCATACTCTGCACAGATGTTCCTGTACACTATACCAGTCACTTGGTTATGGAGCTCCATGTAAGCTTTCCCTGCCAGCATCTTACACCCTGCAGTTATGTGCTGGATTGTCTCATTGGCCTCTTTGCACAGTCTACACCTGGGGTCTAGTCTGGTGTGGTAGATCTGGGCCTCTATTGCTCTGGTGCTCAAGGCCTGCTCCTGTGCAGCCATGATGAGTGTCTCTGTGCTGTCCTTTAGTCCAGCTCTGTCTAGACATTGGTACCATTTCCTGATATCCACCACTTCAGTTATGTTTGGGTGGTACATCCCATGTAGGGGCTTGTCCTCCCATGATGGAACCTCCAGCACCTCATCTTCTGTTCCCCATTGTCTGAGACATTCACTGAGCACGTCATCTGTTGGAGCCTTGTCCTTGATGTACTTATGGATCTTAGATGTTTCATCCTGGATAGTGTCTCTCACACTCACTAGTCCTCGGCCTCCTTCCTTACGGCTAGCGTACAGTCTCAGGGTGCTGGGTTTGGGGTGGAACCCTCCGTGCATGGTTAACATCTGTGGTCTGTATCTCATCCTTTGGCCAGCTTATTATTCCTGCAGGGTATCTGATTACTGGCAGGGCATAGCTGTTTATTGCCCGAGACTTGTTCTTGCCATTGAGCTGGCTTCTTAGGACACGCCTTACTCGTTGGAGGTATTTGGCTGTAGCCGCTTTCCTAGTCACCTCTTCGAGGTTGTCATTTGCTTGTGGGATTCCGAGGTACTTGTAACTGTCCTTAATGTCTGCTATTGTTCCTTCTGGGAGTGAGACCCCTTCTGTGTGGACCACCTTCCCTCTCTTAGTCACCATCAACCACACTTCTCTAGTCTGAATGACATCCCAATGTCTGCGCTGTAGATCTGGGTGGTATATATATATATATATATACACACACGCATACATTTATACACACACACATATACAACCACACATATATCCACACATATTTGGGGGGCGGAGCTCCAAATGTTAGTAGCTTATTGTTGGTTATCTGAGCCCTTTCCAGAAGTTGTCATCCATTATGGAGGTTATTGATTATTGTTCTAATTGTTATTGACAGAGTGTGGGTGGAGGGAGCTTGCAGGTTCTCTCTGTGCCGTAGCCAGTGTGAGCCCTGGTGAAAGTCGCTCTACCCGCCATCACAACCATCATAACCAATCAGATGACGACTACATGGCGGCAGCCGAGGCAGCCATCGCCGCCCTGGGCAGGAGTGTAGACTCACGCTGCCGCAGCTTCAGGGACTGCAAACCTCTGCTCATACACAACGCCTCAGGGGGCGGAGCCAAGGACCTGCACAGACCCACGCTGCAGGTACTGTTAATCATCAATCAGAGACATTGATCAGTGTGTGTTCCCGGTGTTCTGCTCACACTGGTGATGATGTCATGTGATGACCTTCAGACTCCTCTGGACCAACCAGTGGTCCTCACAGACGAGGTGATCTTCCCTCTCACTGTGTCTCTGGACAAACTACCCGTCACCACTCTGAAGGTCAAGGTAGGAGGAGTTTACAGGTTCTCCGTATGCTCAGGTGATGGTACGGGAGAATGAGTTTACAGGTTCTCCGTATGCTCAGGTGATGGTGACCGTGTGGAAGAAGGAGGCAGAGAAGGTGGAGGTCCAGGAGCTGGGTTACCTCAGTGTTCTACAGCAGAGAGAACCTTCACACACCTTCAGACATGACCTGGACACCTTCAAGGCTCAGGGTAGGAACACACACACACACACACACACACACACACACACACAGGAGGGTGTAGGGTGGAGGTTTATAGTGTAGGGCAGGGGTGGGTAACTCCAGTCCTCCAGACTATTAGATGTGTCCCTGCTCCAACACACCTGAATCAACTGAATGGCTCGTTATCTGTTTCTGCAGAGCTTGATGACAACACGTTGGTTTCAATAACCAGGTGTGTTGGAGCACAGACATCTGGCCCTGGAGGACTAGGGTTCACCACCCCTGGGGT
This sequence comes from Gouania willdenowi, assembly GCF_900634775.1. Lineage (NCBI taxonomy): Eukaryota > Metazoa > Chordata > Actinopteri > Blenniiformes > Gobiesocidae > Gouania > Gouania willdenowi. The sequence continues at coordinate 84,956 of NC_041057.1, read as the reverse complement.
AGGACATAGGGGTGGATGCTGATGCTGATGCTGAGGTTCTTCTGTCCACAGTGAGCACCACGCTGAGCGTCCTGGCTCCGCCCACTGTGCGTTGGAAGCAAATGACTGTGAGTGGGAAACACATGGCGGTTCTCAAAGGTCGGACCTCGTCCTCATTGGCTCACTATTAGAAATCTATTTATCACTGATGATGATGATGATGGTGATGATGATGATGTTGATGATGATGATGATGATGATGATGATGATGATGATGATGATGATGATGATGATGTAATCAGTGCTGAATGAGTCATCTCAGGAAGAGGTCAGTGTCAGAGATGTTCGAGTCCTTCCTGACCTCAACGCTTCCTACCTCCCCATGATGCCTGATGGCTCCGTGCTGTTGGTGGACAACGTCAGGTACACACAAGTATAAACACATGCGCACGCACAAATTCTGCTTCTTAAATGTTCCTTTATTTGTGTTTGACTTCCTGTTCAGCCACCAATCAGGAGAGGTGGGCATGGCCTCCTTCTGCCGATTAGATAGTCCGTCCTGTTGCCTTCCCAGCATGCTCAGCGCTCTGGAGGAACACCACTTCCTGTTTCAGTTGCACTTGAATGACAATCAACAGGACGAGTCCAACGAGGTGTGTGTGTGTTATTGTGTATGTTGCAGGAGCTTCAGCTGACCTCCACTATTAACCTTTGAGCTGCTGCTCACTGCTGCCCCCAGAGGACACTAAAGGCACATTCACACCAAACGCGTCTAAAGCGTCAACAGCATCAGGTTTAAATAGACAATACATGGTGGACACGTTTCTTGGGAGCGTCAGAGGTCTCGCTGTGCCTCCTGTGCTTCCCACGCCTCCCGCGTTTTGACGCTTTTCACGCAGCGGACGCTTTTGACGTGCGTCTCGCGCCTCCAACGCTGGAGTTGGGATTGTTGAACTTTTGGAGAATATCTCAGCGTGTCGACCAATCAGGAGCGTTCCCCAACCGTGTTGTAAAAACACTAACCTGAGGCAGAGACAGACGGACAGACTCTTCTGCTGGAATAGAGCGCCTGTAGTTGGTGTCCTGGTAGGAGATACGTGCGCCGATGTAGGTCAGCAAGTCGTCAAACAGGGCATGGGAAGGACAGAAGTAGCACAGCTCTGGTGAATCTAGAAACAACGCCGAGGAGCAAATAAAGCCAAGTCACTCTCTGGATAATGTAGAGCTGATGAACGGGAGTCAGAGGGGGCGTGTGAGTCACACTGTTACCCCCTGGTCTAGGTTCTAGGATCATAACATATCTTAAAAAAAAACACAAAGGTACAGTAATTTATTGACAATAATTGTACAATATTAAAGACCAATTAACACCAAGAACAAAATCATAGACATCAGGGTGAACCAAGGCCAAAACAACAGACTCCTATATAAACTTGAACACCAAAAATGGCTTCTTTACAAAAAAACAATAATTCCGAATACAGTCCTAACTTAAAGTGCTGGATAAACCAGGTAAACACACCAACACAAAACTGAGAATACAGAGTAAACCAGGGAAATTACACAGCACAAAACCAGATACACACAATGTGGACAGCAAGCAAGGGAGAGCCAACGCAACCACTACTGCTCTCCATCTGCTTCCAGGTTTGACTATTCTTTTATAGGGCCACCCCTGGGGAGAGCCAATCAGCTTCCTTTGTGTGTTGGCCAATCCCTGCTGACCTGCTAGATGAGGAAATAGAGTACTCTCACTCTCCCACCAACACAGAAAACACAATACAGCACAAGCCGTAGCACACATCTAAATACATCCAGAAACACCACCTTCTCAACACAATAATTAATGTTCCACCACTTCACAGTCACTGGGTGAATTATGAACGTAACTTATTACCACAATATCATTCATTGTATGAACACTACCGGCAACAGAGAAGCCCCTCCCCTCGACCAACTTGTTTGGATGTGTTCCTGAGCATCTTCGACGCTGGTGACAAGCGTCTGATTCAATGATCACAAGCGTCCAAACGTCTGAAACTCGTTTGGTGTGAACGCAGCATTAGAATACACTGTGTGTTTGTTACTGTGTGTGTGTGTGTGTGTTACTGTGTGTTTGTTACTGTGTGTGTGTTTCAGGGTTTGGAGGTTCCTCTGGTCGCTGTCCTGCAGTGGTCAACTCCCAAGATGCCATTCACCAACTGCATCTACACACACTACAGGTGGCACACACAGTAACACACAATAACATGTACACACAGTAACATGTACACACAGTAACATGTACACACAGTAACATGTACACAGTAACACACAGTAACATGTACACACAGTAACATGTACACACAGTAACATGTACACAGTAACACACAGTAACATGTACACACAGTAACATGTACACAGTAACACACAGTAACATGTACACACAGTAACATGTACACACAGTAACATGTACACAGTAACACACAGTAACATGTACACACAGTAACATGTACACAGTAACACACAGTAACATGTACACACAGTAACATGTACACAGTAACACACAGTAACATGTACACAGTAACACACAGTAACATGTACACACAGTAACATGTACACAGTAACACACAGTACATGTACACACAGTAACATGTACCAGTACCACAGTAACATGTACCACAGTAACATAGACAGTAACATAGACACAGTAACATGGACACAGTAACATACACAGTACAGTAACATAGACACAGTAACATAGACACAGTAACATGGACACAGTAACATAGACACAGTAACATAGACACAGTAACATAGACACATTAACATGTACACACAGTAACATGTACACAGTAACACACAGTAACATGTACACACAGTAACATGTACACACAGTAACATGTACACAGTAACACACAGTAACATGTACACAGTAACACACAGTAACACACAGTAACATGTACACAGTAACACACAGTAACATGTACACAGTAACACACAGTAACATGTACACAGTAACACACAGTAACATGTACACAGTAACACACAGTAACATGTACACAGTAACACACAGTAACATGTACACACAGTAACATGTACACACAGTAACACATACACAGTAACATGTACACAGTAACACACAGTAACATGTACACAGTAACACGTACACAGTAACACACAGTAACATGTACACAGTAACACACAGTAACATGTACACAGTAACACATACACAGTAACATGTACACAGTAACACACAGTAACATGTACACACAGTAACACACAGTAACATGTACACAGTAACACACAGTAACATGTACACACAGTAACACACAGTAACATGTACACACAGGTTACCCAGTGTGCGTCTGGACGCTCCGAGGTTTGTGATGACGGCTAGCTGTAAGAGCAGCGTGAATGTCAAAGAAGTCTTCAAGGTCAAATATGTTCTGCTCAACGACCTTCAGGACTTCCTGGCGGTTCGCCTCGTCTGGACCCCTGAAGGTAGTTTGGACCAGGACCAGTTCTGTGTTTTTACAGGGCCACAAACACTGTCCTGGTCCTGGATCAGGATCAGGATCTGGTTCTCATCATGTTGGTAGTTTTTGATTTTACTTTTAGATCTGCTACATAGCGACTGTCTCTCCTTCTCACTGCACAGTCTAAACTCACTGTACGCTATTCACTTTAAAACAAACCAACATGGCAACCGAGCAACACAGCTGCTGAATGATTGGCTGTTTGCCTGTTACTGGTGATGTCCAGAGATATGATAAACTGTTTCCTCACGCTGGGTCCGCCCATCTGTTAGCTGATTGGCTGTTCGTGTGTTTCTGTTGGCAGAATGAACTCCATAAAGACAGCTCTGCTTAGACAGAAACTCACTTCAAAACAAACAAACAAGTTAAAGTTCTGTCTCTTTTGGACACGTGCACAGCGTACAGTCACAAACACCAGACAACACATGGTAGAAGCACCAGGTCCGAGCGCTGAGTCTGCCGCGGTGGCGTCGTTGTCAGTGACATCACTAATTTTGCTCAAAAAACCAAACTCCAAAAGTCCCATTAGGAACTATTTTGTCTTTAAACGAGGCAGAGACGGTAAAGCAATAGGAGATCTACTGTGCAGGCGCTGTCACCATCTATAGGAGCCAAAGGAGGAACACTTTTTGTTTTTTTACGCACGGACTTAAAGCGATCTTTTTTTTAATGTTTGTTTACAGAGATATTTACAATGTACAAACAATATTTACAAATGATATTCATACAAAGGAGGATCACATCCAGTCTCATAAAACACCAGTGACGTCACTTATAAAATACATAAATATATAGTTTTCTCAGGGAATCAGTTTTTTTTTTCTTTTTAAAAAGACAGTGGATTTGTTATCCTAAGTTGATTATTTATATTAGTTAAACATAAATTATTGTGCAAAGGAAACTGAATGATGTTTTTTCAATTTCAACCATATAAATTATAACTTCATTTATTAGTTTTCTTTATTGCTTATATGCTTTTGTTCATGTAATCTTATCATGCACCAAACAACATGAAGTAATTAATAAGTATTTCTAACTTGTACAAATACATTGCAGTTCATAAAAATAATAATAATAATAAAAGGCTTCAGTATCGTGATATTACCCAGAACTGTGATACTTTGTCTGGTATAGTATCATAGTTACTCATTTTGGTATCGTGACAACTCTAACCATAACTAACTAGTGCCATAACTAACTAGTAACATAACTAGTGCCATAACTAACTAGTACCATAACTAACTAGTACCATAACTAACTAGTACCATAACTAACTAGTAACATAACTAGTGCCATAACTAACTAGTACCATAACTAACTAGTAACATAACTAGTGCCATAACTAACTAGTAACATAACTAGTACCATAACTAACTAGTTCCATAACTAACTAGTACCATACCTAACTAGTACCATAACTAACTAGTACCATAAATAACTAGTAACATAACTAACTAGTGCCATAACTAACTAGTACCATAACTAACGAGTACTGTAACTAACAACTACCATAACTTACTACTACCATAACTAACCAGTACCATAACTAACTAGTAACATAACTAACTCACACCATAATGAACTAGTAACATAACTAACTAGTACCATAAATAACTACTGCCATAACTAACTGGTATCATAACTAACTAGTGTCATAACTAACTAGTAACATAACTAACTAGTGCCATAACTAACTAGTACCATAACTAACTAGTACCATAACTAACTACTACCATAACTAACTAGTGCCATAACTAACTAGTACCATAACTAACTACTGCCATAACTAACTAGTACCATAACTAACTAGTAACATAACTAACTAGTAACATAACTAAATAGTGTCATAACTAACTAGTACCATAACTAACTAGTAACATAACTAACTCGTACCATAATTAACTAGTACCAAAACTAACTAGTAACATAACTAACTAGTGCCATAACTAACTAGTAACATAACTAACTCGTACCATAATTAACTAGTACCATAACTAACTAGTAACATAACTAACAACTACCATAACTAACTACCATAACTAACCAGTACCATAACTAACTAGTAACATAACTAACTAGTACCATAACTAACTAGTAACATAACTAACTAGTGTGATAACTAACTCATACCATAATGAACTAGTAACATAACTAACTAGTAACATAACTAACTAGTGCCATAACTAACTAGTACCATAAATAACTACTGCCATAACTAACTAGTATCATAACTAACTAGTGTCACAACTAACTAGTAACATAACTAACTAGTGCCATAACTAACTAGTACCATAACTAACTAGTGCCATAACTAACTAGTACCATAACTAACTAGTGCCATAACTAACTAGTGCCATAACTAACTAGTGCCATAACAGACTAGTACCATAACTAACTAGTACCATAACTAACTAGTGCCATAACTAACTAGTACCATAACTAACTAGTAACATAACTAACTAGTACCATAACTAACTAGTGCCATAACTAACTAGTACCATAACTAACTAGTACCATAACTAACTAGTAACATAACTAACTAGTAACATAACTAAATAGTGTAATAACTAACTAATACCATAACTAACTAGTAACATAACTAACTAGTAACATAACTAACTCGTACCATAATTAACTAGTACCAAAACTAACTAGTAACATAACTAACTAGTACCATAACTAACTAGTGCCATAACTAACTAGTAACATAACTAACTAGTGCCATAACTAACTAGTAACCATAACTTACTAGCAACATAACTAACTAGTACCATAACTAACTAGTAACATAACTAACTAGTGCCATAACTAACTAGTAACCATAACTTACTAGCAACATAACTAACTAGTACCATAACTAACTAGTAACATAACTAACTCATACCATAATTAACTAGTACCATAACTAACTAGTAACATAACTAACTGGTGCCATAACTAACTAGTAACCATAACTTACTAGCAACATAACTAACTAGTGCCATAACTAACTAGTACCTGTAGCCCACACGTCTGTGGTCACACATCTGTGGGTCACATGTCTTTGGTCACATGTCTGTCTGTCACATGTCTGTCGGTCACACGTCTGTGGTCACATGTCTGTAGGTAGAGGTCATGTGGAGGAATCTGCGATGGCGGCCGTCGTCTGTCACTCTCCTGTCAGTAACCTCGGACACTGTCGGAAAGGAAGCACTCTGACCTTCAGCGTGACCTTCCAGATCCTCAAACCAGGACTGTACGAGGTCAGTCAGAGGTCACCAGAGGTCAGCAGAGGTCAGCTGACTCACATCCAATCATGTCTCATCTGATTCCAGCTCAGTCAGCACATGAAGCTGAAGCTACAGTTCACCGCCTCCGTTTGTAACGCTCCCCCAGACGCTAGGCCTCTGTCACGTAACTACACACACTACACACACTTCAGGTTGTTTTATGCTTTCTGCATCAACGTGCTGCGTGGAAATGAGACGCGCGGAATCCGCATGAAACAACGCATGTGGCATTTATACTCCGTGCAGTTTCCACTCCCAAACTGCAGGGGGCAGTGTATGACAAACACACGGCAATCACGGTACAAAATTAGAATAGAAGAAGTAGCCGTTGTTTACAACATGGCAGCTGCTAGACTGCGTCTACTTTTCTTTTGCTACTGCAGAGATGGAGAATAAAGCGAAGGTGGTCGTAGGAGGCAGGATGAGGGGGAGTACAATGGAAGTACACCTCAAATATTTTCGGATGTCAGCCCACAGATTTGATGATTTGCTGGATCGCATTCGACCTTTCATCAAACATTCAGGTACTCACGGTTTTCCTATGAAACCAAAGAGAGACTTGCTGTAACCCTTCGTGTTCTGGCCTCTGGAAACAACCAGCAAAGTGTGGCACAGAGCTACATGATGGAACCCACTACCGTTTCCCTCATTGTGACAGAGGTTTGCGAAGCAATTTGGGCAGCGTTGTGCAGCGAATTGCAGTGGTGGTCGAAACCTCCTGTGTGGAATTATCCTAATTTTTTGGGGTGTATTGATGGGAAACATGTTGTTATGAAAGCACCACCAAACACAGTGAGTGACTATTTCATCTACAAAGGAACACATTCCCTTGTCCTTATGGCAGCCTGTGATGCAAACTATAGATTCACTATGGTGGACATAGCAACATACGGAAGAGAAAGTGATGGTGGAGTTTTCCAGGAAAGCAGATTTGGGCAGAATCTGCTGCACAGGAACTTGGACATACCACCTCCTGCCAACCATCCAGGAACTACAGTCCCTGAACCACATGTGTTCCTGGCTGATGCTGCATTTACTCTTCAACAAAATCTGATGCTTGTGACCTCTATTCTCACTCAATATTCTCATAAAGCAGTTGATATGTTTTATAGGTCACTGGGATGAATTCTAGCATGTCAGCAACAACACAGACAGGGCATCCCTGGTGACACTCCTTTTATCTGAGCAGAAAGAGTGATGGAAGTAGAGACGTAAACAACAACATCAAAATCACGAGTTCATTTGGGGAAAAAAATAAAAACAGTTACCACCACTAAAGGTAGGAGACTGTGGTTCCACACATGAGGAGATGGTGGACACATCTGAAGAGGCTGAGGGGGAGGGGCAGACATCCAGGTTTGACTGTGATCGTGAGGATAGGGTAGATTTGTGCGGCTGCAAAAATGACTTCATTTTTACGCATGGAGACGTGCAGACCTGGTGGACGTGTTAAGCATAAAACAACCTTAACGCTAGGCCTTTGTCACGTAACTACACACTATACACAAATAACAACACACTATACACAGACACACACACAACAACACACACACAAACAAAGCTTTATTTATTGATACGAGATGATGAAAGAAGTCGTTTTAATTTGAGTTTAAAAGTCAAACTTTGTAAAAGACAGATGTAGAAAGATAGAAGAGTTGTTGTGGGCGGACCTACAGTGATGATGTCACCATGTGTTCCAGGTAAAAACAGTCCGTCCAGTCCAGCTGTCAGAGACCTGCTGGACCGGCACCAGAACAGTCTGGGACGGTCCCAGTCCTTCTCCCACCAGCAGCCAATCAGGTCGCACATCATCAGGTGTGTGTGTGTGTGTTACTATTTGTGTGTAGTAAATGTCCCACTAACCCTACTCGCCACCACAAACTCAGTAAGTATATACTGTCTACTATATACTATAGTATATAGTATATAATATAGTATATACTGTCTACTATATACTATAGTATATACTATAGTATATAGATTAGATTAAATCGGGCTTTCGCCTTTAATTGGCCATGTAATGTTAGTACATTATTGGAATTTGTCTTGTGCACTTAACCCATCCCTGCGGCGCCTGGGGAGCAGTTCAGGGTTAAGGGACTTGCTCAACATCCCACAGTGACGGCCCCGGTGAGGCTTGAACCAGCAACCCTCCGATTACAAGCCCAGCGTCCTTAACCACTAGGCCACCACTCCCCTATATATAATATAGTATATACCGTCTACTATATACTATAGTATATACTATAGTATATACTATATACTACTAGTATATACTGTCTACTATAGACTATAGTATATACTGTCTACTATGTACTATAGTATATACCGTCTACTATATACTATCTACTATGTACTATAGTATATACCGTCTACTATATACTATAGTATATACTGTCTACTATGTACTATAGTATATACCGTCTACTATATACTATAGTATATACTGTCTACTATATACTATAGTATATACTGTCTACTATAGTGTATACTGTCTACTATATACTATAGTATATACTGTCTACTATAGTGTATACTGTCTACTATATACTATAGTATATACTGTCTACTATAGTGTATACTGTCTACTATATACTATAGTATATACCGTCTACTATAGACTATAGTATATACTGTCTACTATAGTGTATACTGTCTACTATATACTATAGTACATACTGTCTACTATAGTGTATACTGTCTACTATATACTATAGTATATACCGTCTACTATAGACTATAGTATATACTGTCTACTATATACTATAGTATATACTGTCTACTATAGTATATACTGTCTACTATATACTATAGTATATACTGTCTACTATATACTATAGTATATACTGTCTACTATAGTATATACTGTCTACTATAGACTATACTGTCTACTATATACTATAGTATATACTGTCTACTATATACTATAGTATATACTGTCTACTATAGTATATACTGTCTACTATAGACTATAGTATATACTGTCTACTATAGTATATACTGTCTACTATATACTATAGTATATACTGTCTACTATATACTATAGTATATACTGTCTACTATAGTGTATACTGTCTACTATATACTATAGTATATACTGTCTACTATAGTGTATACTGTCTACTATATACTATAGTATATACCGTCTACTATATACTATAGTATATACTGTCTACTATGTACTATAGTATATACTGTCTACTATATACTATAGTATATAGTGTCTACTATAGTGTATACTGTCTACTATATACTATAGTATATACTGTCTACTATATACTATAGTATATACTGTCTACTATGTACTATAGTATATACTGTCTACTATATACTATAGTATATACTGTCTACTATAGTATATACTGTCTACTATATACTATAGTATATACTGTCTACTATAATACTATAGTATACTGTCTACTATAGTATATACTGTCTACTATATACTATAGTATATACTGTCTACTATAGTGTATACTGTCTACTATATACTATAGTATATACCGTCTACTATAGTGTATACTGTCTACTATATACTATAGTACATACTGTCTACTATAGTGTATACTGTCTACTATATACTATAGTATATACTGTCTACTATAGTATATACTGTCTACTATATACTATAGTAGTATATACTGTCTACTATATACTATAGTACATACTGTCTACTATAGTGTATACTGTCTACTATATACTATAGTATATACCGTCTACTATAGACTATAGTATATACTGTCTACTATAGTATATACTGTCTACTATATACTATAGTATATACTGTCTACTATAGTATATACTGTCTACTATATACTATAGTATATACTGTCTACTATATACTATAGTACATACTGTCTACTATAGTGTATACTGTCTACTATATACTATAGTATATACCGTCTACTATAGACTATAGTATATACTGTCTACTATATACTATAGTATATACCGTCTACTATAGACTATAGTATATACTGTCTACTATATACTATAGTATATACTGTCTACTATAGTGTATACTGTCTACTATATACTATAGTATATACCGTCTACTATAGACTATAGTATATACTGTCTACTATATACTATAGTATATACCGTCTACTATAGACTATAGTATATACTGTCTACTATATACTATAGTATATACTGTCTACTATAGTGTATACCGTCTACTATATACTATAGTATATACTGTCTACTATGTACTATAGTATATACCGTCTACTATATACTATAGTATATACCGTCTACTATAGTGTATACTGTCTACTATAGACTATAGTATATACCGTCTACTATAGTGTATACTGTCTACTATAGACTATAGTATATACCGTCTACTATATACTATAGTATATACTGTCTACTATGTACTATAGTATATACCGTCTACTATATACTATCTACTATGTACTATAGTATATACCGTCTACTATATACTATAGTATATACCGTCTACTATGTACTATAGTATATACTGTCTACTATAGACTATAGTATATACCGTCTACTATATACTATAGTATATACTGTCTACTATATACTATAGTATATACTGTCTACTATAGTGTATACTGTCTACTATAGACTATAGTATATACCGTCTACTATATACTATAGTATATACCATCTACTATAGTGTATACTGTCTACTATAGACTATAGTATATATCGTCTACTATAGACTATAGTATATACTGTCTACTATATACCGTCTACTATAGACTGTAGTATATACCGTCTACTATAGACTATAGTATATACTGTCTACTATATACCGTCTACTATAGACTATAGTATATACTGTCTACTATATACCGTCTACTATAGACTATAGTATATACCGTCTACTATAGACTATAGTATATACTGTCTACTATAGACTATAGTATATACTGTCTACTATATACTATAGTATATATACTGTCTACTATAGACTATAGTATATACTGTCTACTATATACCGTCTACTACAGACTATAGTATATACTGTCTACTATAGACTATAGTATATACTGTCTACTATATACTATAGTATATATACTGTCTACTATAGACTATAGTATATACTGTCTACTATATACCGTCTACTACAGACTATAGTATTTACTGTCTACTATATACCGTCTACTATAGACTATAGTATATACTGTCTACTATATACCGTCTACTACAGACTATAGTATATACTGTCTACTATATACTATAGTATATATACTGTCTACTATAGACTATAGTATATACCTGTCTACTATATACTATAGTATATATACCGTCTACTATAGACTATAGTATATACTGTCTACTATATACCGTCTACTATAGACTATAGTATATATACTGTCTACTATAGACTATAGTATATACTGTCTACTATATACCGTCTACTACAGACTATAGTATATACTGTCTAATATATACTGTCTACTATAGACTATAGTATATATACCGTCTACTACAGACTATAGTATATACTGTCTACTATATACTGTCTACTATAGACTATAGTATATACTGTCTACTATATACTATAGTATATATACCGTCTACTATAGACTATAGTATATACTGTCTACTATATACCGTCTACTACAGACTATAGTATATACTGTCTACTATATACTATAGTATATATACTGTCTACTATAGACTATAGTATATACTGTCTACTATATACTATAGTATATATACTGTCTACTATAGACTATAGTATATACTGTCTACTATATACCGTCTACTACAGACTATAGTATATACTGTCTACTATATACTATAGTATATATACTGTCTACTATAGACTATAGTATATACTGTCTACTATATACTATAGTATATATACCGTCTACTATAGACTATAGTATATACTGTCTACTATATACCGTCTACTATAGACTATAGTATATATACTGTCTACTATAGACTATAGTATATACTGTCTACTATATACCGTCTACTACAGACTATAGTATATACTGTCTAATATATACTGTCTACTATAGACTATAGTATATATACTGTCTACTATAGACTATAGTATATATACCGTCTACTACAGACTATAGTATATACTGTCTACTATATACTGTCTACTATAGACTATAGTATGATTAGGATGATGATGAGTATATTTCCAAGTTTCCCAAGATGCATCTGGAACCTCCAGCGTTAAAAACCTTGTTCACACTGAGACTAAATATCTCAGTTGATTTTCCACCTTTATTTTGAAAATTCTGAAAACATTTGAAGTGAGAAAGTGACAAAGTAGAATATCAACATGTGCTCATTAGATTCACGTAGACACATTTCACACTTCAAAATAAGAGCCCTATTTACAAAAGAGTAAAAAAAAAAACAAACTCATGGAAGACATGAAGAGATGCTTTTATTTTGAAAAGGTGATGTTTGATGGTTAGCTTTTACATTCAGCTCCCAATGCATTATGGGACAGTTGAGTATGACTAGTGTGCATACTTAAAAAATGTCATCATATAGTATACATACTGGTATTTCTCACATACTCAATCTGTTCATACTATCTAATGTGAACACATTATACACTCATTGAGACGTCACACTTAGTACAGTAGTAACGTACTATTCATCCTAATGTACTGCTCATTATTATCATTTTTAAAAATTCAGTCAACAAATTTAACAGTGTGTGTGTGTGTGTGTGTGTGTGTGTGTGTGTGTGTGTGTGTGTGTTAGGACGGGCAGTGCCATGGAGCGTCGTGCTATAACTCCTCCCGTCTGTTCTCCCGTTGGTCGACAGCTTTACCTTCAGCCACAGGACAAATCACTGCTGACACTGGACAAGATTGCTAAGAGGGAGTGTAAAGTGTTAGTGATGGCTCCGCCCACCTCATGAGTGTAAAGTGTTAGTGATGGCTCCGCCCACCTCATGAGTGTAAAGTGTTAGTGATGGCTCCGCCCACCTCATGAGTGTAAAGTGTTAGTGATGGCTCCGCCCACCTCATGAGTGTAAAGTGTTAGTGATGGCTCCGCCCACCTCATGAGTGTAAAGTGTTAGTGATGGCTCCGCCCACCTCATGAATGTAAAGTATTAGTGCTGGCTCCGCCCACCTCATGAGTTTATTGAACAGTGTTATCATAAAGTTACTGTAATTAATTTAATTATTCTGTAAAGTAGGATTAATAAATCCCGTCAGTGATGCTCTTATTGTGAAAGAGACAAAGGGATGTTATGATTGATTGTTGGCAGCTTTCACAACTTAATCTGAGAAATGTAATCTGATTACTTCCACATTTATTTGATTTGTGTAATGTACTGATCAATAGAAGAACAAATAGATCATAGTAATGACTCATAATAATAGTCACCTGTTTTAAATAAAAAGACTACAAACATGGCCGCCATTGTTTCATACGTGCTTCTGTTTTATCCGCTCGTTTATTACACCAGGTTTTAATCCAATTTAACAACAAAATGCTATTAATAACCATGTGTAAACATCCTCTGCATAATATCTGCATAATCAATCAATCAATTCTCAGAACAATATTAGCCTCACATTAATAATGAACAAAGTGAAACTGACACAAACAGAATCATTAGCTTTACATTATCTCACTCTCACACACACACACACACACACACACACACACACACACACACACCTCAGTTTTGTTTCCAAACAAGTGTGCTAATCATTGTGCTTAGCCTGTGCGCTAATTAGCTTGTGTGCTAATCATTGTGCTTAGCCTGTGTGCTAATTAGCCTATGTGCTAATCACTGTGATTAGCCTGTGTGCTAATTAGCTTGTGTGCTAATCATTGTGCTTAGCCTGTATGCTAATTAGCCTGTGTGCTAATTAGCTTGTGTGCTAATCATTGTGCTTAGCCTGTGTGCTAATTAGCTTGTGTGCTAATCATTGTGCTTAGCCTGTGTGCTAATTAGCCTGTGCGCTAATTAGCTTGTGTGCTAATCATTGTGCTTAGCCTGTGTGCTAATTAGCTTGGGTGCTAATCATTGTGCTTAGCCTGTGCGCTAATTAGCTTGTGTGCTAATCATTGTGCTTAGCCTGTGTGCTAATTAGCTTGTGTGCTAATCATTGTGCTTAGCCTGTGCGCTAATTAGCTTGTGTGCTAATCATTGTGCTTAGCCTGTGTGCTAATTAGCCTGTGCGCTAATTAGCTTGTGTGCTAATCATTGTGCTTAGCCTG
>NC_041057.1:0-65000 GCF_900634775.1 Gouania willdenowi | reverse complement strand
CTTTAGTTTGATGTTAATTATACTTAGAACCAGTTTGATAAATTACTTACATACAATTTATAAAAATATTTGAAAATGATCTTGTTTTAAATGATCTTTTATTCCTTTTTTCCATTTAGGGAGGAAGGCCAATCTTAATCTTAATCTTAATCTTTAATCTTAAGGCCATCACAGTGGCCAAGAAGCCGTACAGAGAGAAGCTGGATGACTTCTACTCCACTGCTGACTCCGGGCGGTTGTGGCAAGGCCTGCAGCACATCACTGACTACAGGACCAGCTCAGACAGCCTGAGACCTCCAACCCCAGCACAGAGAGGAGGCCTCCACTTAACCCCCAAACCCACTGGTCGTCTCATCAGCCGAGGTACGCACGGCCCTGAGGAGGATAAACCCCCGCAAAGCAGCAGGACCAGACAACATCCCTGGGCGGGCCCTCAGAGCATGTACCTACGAGCTGAAAGACGTGCTCACCTCCATCTTCAACCTTTCCCTCAGTCTGAGCACCGTACCCTCCTGCTTCAAGACCACCACCATCGTCCCCCTCCCCAAGAAGAGCCCCCCCACCTGCCTGAATGACTACAGGCCAGTAGCACTCACTCCAATCATTATGAAGTGCTTTGAGAGGGTGGTGCTGACCCACATTCGGAGCAGCATACCGGACACACTGGACCCCCTGCAGTATGCCTACCGTCCCAACAGGTCCACCTCGGACGCCATTGCTGCTGCCCTTCACTTCTCCCTCTCCCACCTGGAAAATAAAGACTCCTACATCAGGATGCTCTTTATAGACTACAGCTCTGCCTTCAACACGGTCATCCCCACAAACTCACCCACAAACTGTTTTCCCTTGGACTCCACCCCTCCCTCTGTGACTGGCTCCAGGACTTTCTGACTGGCAGGCCCCAGTCTGTCAGGATTGGGTCCAGGACTTCAGCCAGCCTTATCACGAACATTGGCACTCCTCAGGGTTGTGTCCTCAGCCCCATCCTCTACACCCTCTTCACCCACGACTGTGTCGCCTCCCACAAGGACAACGCCATCCTGAAGTTTGCGGAAGACACCGCAGTGATAGGACGTATCACTGGCGGAGACAAAGCGGCCTACAGGGGGGAGGTGTCCAGTCTGGTGACGTGGTGCGAGGACAACAACCTTACCCTCAACACGGAAAAGACGAAGGAGCTGATAGTGGACATGAGGAAGGAGAGGCGTCCTCATCAGCCACTGTCTATCCAGGAGCTGGACGTGGAAAGGGTGAGCAGTTTCAAATATCTTGAGGTCCACATCAGAGACGACCTCACCTAGACCCTCAACACCACACAGCTGGTGAAGAAAGCTCAACAGCGGCTGTACTTCCTGAGGAGGCTGAGGAAATTTGGAATGTCCTCAAAGATCCTCAGCAACTTCTACAGTTGCATTGTTGAGCCCATCCTGACCAGCTGCATCACCGTGTGGTACGGCAACACCACTGTCATGGACCGCAAACGCCTGCAGAGAGTAGTGAAGACTGCTACGAAGATCACCAGGTCTCCGCTGCCCTCTCTGCAGAGCATCTACAAGCACAGAGTCCACAGGAGAGCTGCCGCCATCATCAAGGACTCCACTCACCCCCAACATGGACTGTTCACACTTCTACCCTCAGGCTGGAGGTACAGAAGTGTGAAATGCAGGACCAGCAGACTCAAAAACTCCTTCTTCCTCTCGGCCATTAGACTCCTAAATGAGTGTCTAATGAACTTTTGTATTTAATGTTCAGGTTTTGTACAGTAACAGTGTTGCCTGCCACTGTTAGTTATTATAGTTCTTATACCTCTTGATTTTATTCTTTTATTACGTAGACATTCACTCGGCAAAGCAACAATTTCATTGTACAGGGAAACGTGTTTCTAACTGTACAGATGACAATAAGCACTTTGACTTGAATTGATTTTAAGTAAATGAATTGCTTTGTTTTATTGATAAATAACTTTAAAATAGTCTAAATGATTTGAATGAAAAAATTATTTTTTCCCCATATCACCCACTTCTACATGTGTATGTCTGTGTTAGACATTAACTTAAATGAATTAAAACCAGTGTTATAAACACTGCTAGTAGCTGAATTACACTTGTAGGTTATATCATCATAAATACATAATCTAATGTTCATTTGAACTGTTCTTATGATTATTATTGTATGTAATAGTGTATTTCTATAGACATTGATTCAATGAAAAATGACTTGATGTTTGAATGTTTTTTACATGATGATCTTTTTAATGACGTCCTTTCTGTTGCAGACAAGGAGAGCTGAGGTAAAGGTAGCACTGCCTTGGGCCACAGTGTTTTAAGTGGGAGCCTCTGTCATCATCAACATCTGTGATAAACACCTACAACATGAGACATGTCCCCAGATCAATGATATGAAATATTGATTAGGTTATAGCATTAGGAGGACACAGTGCAGGGAGAGCTGCTGGTATGGAGGTGATGACATCATTCTGAAGGTAGAAATCAACGTTAAAACAAAGTCATGTTAAAAAATGACTTTTCTTTCACTGCATCATGTGACTAAAGTCTCACTATTGTTATTTTCTGAAACTTGGCAGTTCTTTGTCTGTTAATGATGATCAATATTAATCCATTGAATGATAAACAGACACACGTGATTCTATTGTGAATAAATGAGTGAGTTGATCTGATCGTATCACGCACGCACGCACACACGCGCACACACGCACACACGCACACACGCACACACGCACACACGCACACACGCACACACGCACACACGCACACACGCACACACACACACACACACACACACACACACACACACACACACACACACACACACACACACACACACACACGTCTGATGCTTTTCTTTATTGATGTTTTTCTTAAACAATATAAGAGATCTGAGTATTTATATATTTATAAAGTGAACATGTATCATATTTACACATGACATCTCGCTGCTGCTTCTTCTTCTTCTTTTTGGTCCATTTTTAAACATAAAGCTTCATGTCCATCTGTGTGAGGAGCTCAGAGCAGAGCAGAGCTCCTCTTTACATTATGGATCTTCACTCTTTGTTGGATTTTTAAACTTTTTTGAGGATATACTTTGAATTGAATATAAAAAATGTAATTCTCTTTATAAAAATATGTCAGTGCTGTGATTGGAGGAGCTGATCACCTGCAGCATGTGAGCCAATCAGCATCAACAATTTAGTGAATGTTATAAATAATCCTTTTTCACTAATAGAACATCACAATAATCCATTATTGGTCTTTTTGAAATTTGGGGCGTGTCCATCTGATTCAGCCAGCTAATCAGAAGTCTTCCTTTGCTCCAGTCCCAGCAGGAGGCGGGGCCTATGGAGGTGCTTGAAGCTGATTGGTGGAAAGAGAAGAGGGTTAGGCTCTGCCTCCCATGGAAGACAGGCTCGAACGCCATTGGAGGACTCACCTGTCACTCACGTTCAGGCTCTGTTACCCCGGCAACAAACAGCTTCTTAGGAGGCCCGTCTGACTCCGCCCCCCCTGATAGAAGAGAACATGTGACTGAATAAGAACACAACACAAAGGGCCTGTTACAACCCTGCTGTTGGCCCCGCCCCTGTGTGGGAGGAAATGCAAGAAGGACTGTGACGGCACTCGTCTGTGATTGGTGGCTTCATCTTCTACTATATAATCCTCCTTCTTCAGGATTGGTCTTTTTCTTCCTCCACCTGCACTAGGAGCCAATCAGCAATCAGTTCTCATCAGTCTCTACAGTTTAAAGGATCTCAGGGGATCTGACGAGCAGGTTCCCCCACTTCAGGTGTTTAGACTAGACTAGACTAGACTAGACTAGTACACTAGACTAGACTAGTACACTAGACTAGACTAGACTAGACTAGACTAGACTAGTACACTAGACTAGACTAGTACACTAGACTAGACTAGTACACTAGACTAGACTAGACTAGTACACTAGACTAGACTAGACTAGACTAGACTAGACTAGTACACTAGACTAGACTAGACTAGTACACTAGACTAGACTAGACTAGACTAGACTAGACTAGACTAGACTAGTACACTAGACTAGACTAGTACACTAGACTAGACTAGACTAGACTAGACTAGTACACTAGACTAGACTAGTACACTAGACTAGACTAGTACACTAGACTAGACTAGTACACTAGACTAGACTAGACTAGACTAGTACACTAGACTAGACTAGTACACTAGACTAGACTAGTACACTAGACTAGACTAGACTAGACTAGACTAGACTAGTACACTAGACTAGACTAGTACACTAGACTAGACTAGACTAGACTAGACTAGTACACTAGACTAGACTAGTACACTAGACTAGACTAGACTAGACTAGACTAGTACACTAGACTAGACTAGTACACTAGACTAGACTAGTACACTAGACTAGACTAGACTAGTACACTAGACTAGACTAGACTAGACTAGTACACTAGACTAGACTAGACTAGACTAGTACACTAGACTAGACTAGAATAGACTAGAATAGAATAGAATAGAATAGAATAGAATAGAATAGAATAGAATAGACTAGACTAGACTAGACTAGTACACTAGACTAGACTAGACTAGACTAGACTAGTACACTAGACTAGTACACTAGACTAGACTAGACTAGACTAGTACACTAGACTAGACTAGACTAGACTAGACTAGACTAGAATAGAATAGAATAGAATAGACTAGACTAGTACACTAGACTAGACTAGACTAGTACACTAGACTAGACTAGACTAGACTAGACTAGAATAGACTAGAATAGAATAGAATAGAATAGAATAGAATAGACTAGACTAGATTAGACTAGACTAGACTAGTACACTAGACTAGACTAGACTAGACTAGACTAGACTAGACTAGAATAGTACACTAGACTAGACTAGACTAGTACACTAGACTAGACTAGACTAGTACACTAGACTAGACTAGACTAGAATAGACTAGAATAGAATAGAATAGAATAGACTAGACTAGATTAGACTAGACTAGACTAGTACACTAGACTAGACTAGACTAGACTAGACTAGAATAGAATAGAATAGAATAGACTAGAATAGAATAGAATAGTACACTAGACTAGACTAGACTAGTACACTAGACTAGACTAGACTAGACTAGACTAGACTAGACTAGACTAGACTAGAATAGAATAGAATAGAATAGAATAGTACACTAGACTAGACTAGACTAGACTAGACTAGATTAAAAGGCTCAGTAGGGTTCAGCTGTGTTGTGAATTAGGTTCTGTTTTGATTGTTTTCTGTACATTTTCAGACGCTCCCTTTGTTAAACTCTTTAAATTTGTCATTGCTCCCTTTGTTCAAACTTTATAATAAATTGTCTTGGTTTACCTTTTTATATCTGTGTTATGTTACTTCTTCCCTCCTAGACAAAAGAGGACGTAACAGAGTCTATGTTACTAATCTAGATTAGATTCATCTACGTTAGCTGACTTCAACTAACCAAACATTCCCTGTCAGACATGAGCTGTACTACGATCATTGATCACCTATGATCACAACACGCTAATTTAAGCTAAGTGTTTACAGCTACATGCACGTGCACATGAAAGAGGCGGAGATTTCAGCATCTGACCAATCAGTGAAGAGAACACAGACTGAGTGTCTTTACAGGAGGAACACTTTATGATCTTAAATAAGGATGTCCTGATCTGATATTGATATCTGATATATTGTATTTGATTGGTCTGCATCTAAAATCACTGATATAGGTGCTCCCATAAAATATATATATATACATTATATTCATACATATCTTTATATATTTGGATAGAACTTCTATCCATAGATGACTGTGGTTCATACTGCAACAAAATATGTGGCAGCAATGCAGCAATAAGTCACATGATCACAACAACAACGTGTGTGCAGCGCTACTGTAGGAGAAGTGATGTGTGGGAATATTTTACCATAAACTCAAACAAAGACGTTGCAGCTGAGTGCAACACTTATCATGCACAAGTTTCCCGTGGTGGCACAGAACCCACAAAGTTTAATACGACCAACCTTATCGTGCATCTGAAACAACATGAGGATCTTTGCAAAGACCACAAAGAAACAACAAACCTGGGGCTCCTTCACTCAACCAACGCTGGCCGAAGCATTAGCAATACGTGACAAACTCCCACGGTACGGCACAAAGGCTATAACAGAAAAGATGTAGTTTATTATTGTATGAACCCAGCAGGTCTCTGAGATCTATGGACACAGGTCAGATAGTGGAGCCCAGAGCTCACAGTAACCATGGTGATGCTGTGTTTAGTTGTTATGCTGCAAAGAAGTGGAACAAACTGCAGCAGAGCTGAAGTCAGCATCACATGTGAACATTTTTAAATCAAAGTTAAAGGAACTTTTTTCTATGATTGATAGAGATTTATGGTCATGTTGATGATGTCATGTGTTTGTTGATTATTTAAAATGTTTTGTTGCTGACTTTAACGTTCTTATTGATTTTAAGCTGTTTTCTGTTGCACGTTTTTGATCATGTAAAGCACATTGAGTTGCATTGTGTATGAAATGTGCTATAGAAATACATTTGCCTTGTCTTTGCCTAAATTACCATGGTGATTTAACCCAAGTTACCATGGTGATTTAACCCAAGTTACCATGGTGATTTAACCCAAGTTACCATGGTGATTTAACCCAAGTTACCATGGTGATTTAACCCAAGTTACCATGGTGATTTAACCCAAGTTACCATGGTGATTTAACCTTAGTTACCATGGTGATTTAGCTCCGTAAGACGTTAGCCAGCTTCATAGTCTAGCACACACTGATTAAATCCTGGAAGTTAGCGCGATAAGAGGAAATCTAGCTTTGTAGTACAGGCCCACTACATCAACAACTCTCAGTTGGGACAGCACGTGTGAGTAAACTCAGGTCAGCTCTCTTTGTTCAACTCAGTCTGTTTTTTTCAGTACGAGGCCCCTTTAAGAGGCGGGGCCATGTCATGGTGTGTATGTGTGTAAATAAATAAATACAGTATATGTGTGCGTGTGCACTATATATAAAAAGAATATAATAGGTTGTGTGAATGATGTCACTTCCTGCTTTAGAGAAGGTGTGCGTACCTTTGCGTTTGAGCGGCGTCACAGCTACAGACGGTCTGTGAAACACAGTGTGTTAGAATACACACTATACAACACACAATGTAACACACACTGATCATACCTGGACCTCCGCCTGGGAGACGAGTTAGGAGTGACACCACCATCCTGAGACCACTGCAGAAGAAGAAGTAATATCTGTGGTTATTGGTGGTTATTGATCTTTATTGGTTGTTATTGGTGGATATTGATGGTTATTGATGGTTATTGGAGGTTATTGGAGGTTATTGATGGTTATTGGAGGTTATTGATGGTTATTGGTGGTTATTGGAGGTTATTGGTGGTTATTGGTGGATATTGATGGTTATTGATGGTTATTGGTGGTTATTGGAGGTTATTGGTGGATATTGATGGTTATTGGTGGTTATTGATGGTTATTGGTAATTATTGGTGTTTGGTTATTGATGTTATTGGTGGTTATTGGTGGTTATTGGTGGTTATTGATGGTTATTGATGGTTATTGGTGGTTATTGGTGGTTATTGGTGGTTATTGGTGGTTATTGGTGGTTATTGGTGGTTATTGGTGGTTATTGGTGGTTATTGGTGGTTATTGGTGGTTATTGGCGGTTATTGGTGGTTGTTGGTGGTTTCTTGCTGGTTCTTGGCGGTCTTGGCGGTTCTTGGCGGTTCTTGGTGGTTCTTGGTGGTTATTGGCGGTTCTTGGTGGTTCTTGGTGGTTCTTGGTGGTTCTTGGCGGTTCTTGTGGTTTCTTGGTGGATCTTGCTGGTTCTTGCTGGTTCTTGGTGTTCTTGGTGGTTCTTGGCGGTTCTTGGTGTTTCTTGGTGGTTCTTGGTGGCCTTGGTGGCTCTTGGTCCTTCTTGGTGTTTGGTTATTGATGTTATTGGTTGTTATTGTGGTTATTGGAGGTTATTGATGGTTATTGGTGTTATTGATGGTTATTGGTGGTTATTGGTGGTTATTGGACGTTATTGGAGGTTATTGGTGGTTATTGGTGGTTATTGGTGGTTATTGGAGGTTATTGGTGGATATTGATGGTTATTGATGGTTATTGGTGGTTATTGATGGTTATTGGTAATTATTGGTGTTTTGGTTTGATGTTATTGGTGGTTTTGGTGGTTATTGGGTTATTTAGGTTATTGGTGGTTATTGGTGGTTATTGGAGGTTCTGCATGGTTTCTTGGTGGTTATTGGTGGTTCTGCTGGTTCCTGGTGGTTCTTGGTGTTCTTGGTGTTCTTGGTGTTCTTGCTGTTCTTGCTGTTCTTGATGGTTCTTGGTGGTTCTTGGTGGTTCTTGCTGTTCTTGGTTGTTCTTGCTGGTTCTTGGTGGTTCTTGGGGCGGTTCTTGCTGGTTCTTGGTGGTTCTTGGCGGTTGGTTCTGCTGGTTCTTGGTGGTTCTTGGCGGTTCTTGCTGGTTTCTTGGTGGTTCTTGCTGTTCTTGGTGGTTCTTGGCCTTCTTGGTGGTTCTTGGTTGTTCTTGGTGGTTCTTGCTGTTCTTGGTTGTTCTTGCTGGTTCTTGGTGGTTTCTTGGCGGTTGGTTCTTGCTGGGTCTTGGTGTTCTTGGCGGTTCTATTGCTGGTTCTTGGTGGTTCTTGCTGTTCTTGGTGGTTTCTTGGCCGCTTCTTGGTGGTTCTTGGTTTTCTTTGCTGTTCTTGGTTGTTCTTGGGTGGTTCTGGCGCTTCTTGCGGTTCTTGGTGGTTCTTGGCGGTTGGTTTTGGCTGTTCTTGGTGTTCTTGGCGGTTCTTGCTGGGTTCTTGGTGGTTCTCGCTGTTTCTTGGTTGTTCTGGTTGTTCTTGCCTGGTTCTTGGTTGTTCTTGGTGGTTGTTTTGGTTGTTCTTGCTGGTTCTTGGTTGTTCTTGGTGTTCTTGGTTGTTCTTGGGTTTTTCTCTTGCTGTTCTTGGTTGCTATTGGTTTGTTCTTGGTTGTTCTTGGTTGTTCTGGTGGTGGTTCGTGTATTTGGTCGTGTCAGTCTCTTAAGTGTGTCGTCAACGGCGCCCCCGCAACATTTTAGCGAGTTAGGAGTGACACCACCATCCTGAGACCACTGCAGAAGAAGAAGTAATATCTGTGGTTATTGGTGGATATTGATGTTTATTGATGTTACTGGTGGTTATTGATCTTTATTGGTTGTTATTGGTAGTTGGTTATTGGAGGTTATTGATGGTTATTGGTGGATATTGATGGTTATTGGCAATTATTGGTGTTTGGTTATTGATGTTATTGGTTGTTATTGGTGGTTATTGGTGGTTATTGGTGGTTATTGGAGGTTATTGGAGGTTATTGATGGTTATTTTATTGGTGGTTATTGGAGGTTATTGATGTTATTGGTTGTTATTGGTGTTTGGTTATTGATGGTTATTGGTGGTTATTGATGGTTTTTGGTGGTTATTGGAGGTTATTGATGGTTATTGGTGGTTATTGATGTTATTGGTTGTTACTGGTGGTTGGTTATTGATGGTTATTGGTGGTTATTGATGTTCGTGGAGGTCATTGGTGGTTATTGGAGGTTGGTTATTGATTAGGGATGTAACGATTAATCGTAAGGCAGTTAAAAATCGATTCATAGGTATCACGGTTATATCGATTTTCTGAAAATTGAATCGCAGTACTTTTTTAACCAGCAGAGGGCACTATCCACAAGTGTAGGCGGCAGGCAGAGTCTGCTAATACTTTCTTTCTGGCTGCCTTCTACTCTTAAATATGTTAATAAATGATTCATTACCCCTTTAGCACCGAAAGAATATCTGTAATATTACTTGAATATCTGTAAAAGTCATGTTTTTCTATTAGCTCTGTCTGCTAGCATAGCATCTCTTCTTCAGTGCAAGATATCTGCATGCCAACCGACCACTGTGTTACCAGCGCCCTCTGCTGGTCCAAACAAATATGACGTAAATCAGTGCAATCGTTTTTTTTTTTTTTTTTTTTTTAAAAGTCCAATTGTTAAGACACAAAATACATCTTCATTTGCACTTTTAAAAAAAAAATAACTATTATGCAGTTTTGCATTGTTTATTATAGAACCAGAATTTAAATTAATAGGCTTCTTCTTCATTTGTATTATTCCTTTATTTATTTCATTCAAGATTTATTTTTAGTTAAATTGCATTGTTTTAAATAGTTTATCAAGGAATTCTTTTGACAATGAAAAATAAAAGGAAAATAATGCAGCATTTTCTAGTTTTTTTTCCCAAAAAAAAAAATTTGTCTACAGTCCCATTTTGTAAAATAAATCGTGAGAGAATCGTATCGTGAACCCAGTATCGTGAATCGAATCGTATCGGGAGTTGAGTGAATCGTTACGTCCCTATTATTGATGTTATTGGTTGTTATTGGTGGTTGGTTATTGGTGGTTGGTTATTGGTGGTTACTGGTGGTTATTGGAGGTTATTGATGGTTATTGGTGGTTATTGGTGGTTATTGGTGGTTATTGGAGGTTATTGGAGGTTATTGGAGGTTATTGGTGATTATTGGTGTTTGGTTATTGGTTGTTATTGGTGGTTGGTTACTGGTGGTTACTGGTGGTTATTGGAGGTTATTGGAGGTTATTGGAGGTTATTGGTGGTTATTGGAGGTTATTGATGGTTATTGGTGGTTATTGGTGGTTATTGGTGGTTATTGGAGGTTATTGATGGTTATTGATGGTTATTGGTGGTTATCGATGTTATTGGCTGTTATTGGTGGTTGGTTATTGATGGTTATTGATGGTTATTGGTTGTTATTGATGGTTATTGTTTGTTATTGGTGGTTATTGGTTGTTATTGGTTGTTATTGATGTTTTTGGTTGTTATTGGTGGTTGGTTATTTGTATTTGTCGTGTCAGTCTCTTTAAGTGTGTCGTAAAAGGAGCTAACAGAGCTAACATTTTTTAAGAACAGCTGCCTTTCACAGTCCGTAATATTTATACACTGAAGTATTGTCGTGCCCCTCATGATATAGTCCCTCAACTCCAAATAACAAAAAAAATATTTTTGTTGAATGTTGTATCTTTCCTGCAGCTGAGCAAAGGACTTCAGAATGGAACCATCTAGTAACGTAGACACATTATTTATGCCTCTCTCTGCTTATTATCTGTTACTCCAGGTGGAAAATCAGGGTTGTCACATTTAGGAGTAAAGACAGACGTGAAATCAGATCGTCCCTCCATTTTTCTGACTGCCTGCCACGCCTTGACCATAGAGATCATAACTGGGTTTGTGCAGGCAGCATGTAATTGTGTGGACTTTTTTATTAATAAAAGGTTTCTCAAGGGGTATTTAGACATCGAGCTTTCAATATCAAACCAAAGAGAGGAAGTTTTGTTATGTATCCATTCTGCTATAACACAGATGAGCACTAAGTTTGTACTTTTGGATGTCTGGAAGGTCTAAACCTCCTTTGGCGGATGACAGGCATAAAGTGGCTATTTTGAGGCGAGGCTTCTTTTAGCCCATATAAAGGAGCTAAACCAGCTTTTTAATTGTTGTACAGCCTTACGTGGAAATATATCTGGAATCATTTGGATTGGGTAGAGTAGTTTAGGAAGAATGTTCATTTTTAGAAGGGACACTAAACCTAGCCAGGAAACAGGGAGGATGTTCCACCTCCAAGTCCAATTGAATTCACTCAAACAGGGGCAAAATTAGCTTTGTACATTTGTTCAAAAGTTGGCGTTCTATGTATTCCTAGATACACAAAACCATCTGGTGACCATTTAAAGGGGAACGGTGATGGAGTCTGGGGTTTTTGTTTGAAACTGCCTAAAGGCATAACTTCTGACTTCTCAAAGTTTATCTTGTGACCAGAAAAAACGCAAAATTTATTAATCGTTTCTAAAAAGGAAAGGGGTAGATATTGTAGGTTTTGTTAGGAAAACCAGGACATCATCCACATAAAGCGTGATCTTGTGCTGCCTGCCTGCTATTGTGTAGCCATGTATGTTGTCATTGGATCTGATAGCTTCTGCTAGCGGCTCTATAGCTAAGGCAAATAGCAGAGGTGATAGAGGGCAGCCTTGTCATGTACCTTGTTAAATGGGAAAGCTTGGAGATCTCATGCCATTGGTGAACACTGCAGATAGTGGATTATCTTACCATTAACACATTTACTAAAACCAAATGTCTCCAATGTGCTGAACAAGTATGATAATTCTACGTGGTCAAATGCCTTCACCTTATCAAGAGAAACCACCAAAACACTTAAGGATGAAAAAAATGAATTGTGTTAACTAATCTGTCCATGTTATTATTATTAGGACTAATGATGTTTAATGAAACCCGTTTGTTCTTCTCTAATAATAGAAGGATGGAACCCTTCCAATCGTGTTGCTAGTATTTTACAGATAATTTTAAGGTCTACGTTTAACAAAGAAATAGGTCTGTAAGATGTACAGTCTTCAGGATTTTTACCTTTTTAAGAAATAAAGAAATCTTGGCCTCCCACAGAGACTGTGGTAGAAGGAGTCGTTGAGCATGTCTAGAAGAGGATCGATCAGTATGTCACTGAATTCTTTGTAGAACTTGCTACTAAGCCCGTCTGGGCCTGGTGCTTTGCCGGACCGCAGCTCTTTAATAGCTTTAAGCACCTCTTCCTTAGATAAGGAACATCAGATCTACTAGGGAGGTGGAGAAAGGAGAAAAAGTTATTCATATTATCTGGAGAATTTGCCTGCATTTTGGAATTGTATAAATTTTCATAAAAACATTTAAATGAGTTGTTTATGGTTGGAGGGTCAAAAGCCTGCCTGTCAAGGTCATCTGTGATGGAGGAGATGATTTGGGAGTCCGTATTCTTCTTTGTTAGATAGGATAAATATTTACCTGCTTTAACTCCATGCTCAAACATTTTCTGTTTAGCAAATCTGATTTTACCTTCTGCATCTTTATTTAGAAGGCGAATGGCAGAGACCTCCTTAAGTTTCTGTACAGATGAGCTTTTAATATATTCTTTTTCTGCTCTTTTGAGTTTCAACTTCAGAATCATTCTCTGCTCATCTTGTCTACGTCTCCTACTGGACATATAAGAAATAACTAAACCCTTGAAAAAGCTTTGGAGGTCTACCATAAAAGTGATGAGTCATCAGTAGAGGGTGAATTAATAGATATGAAATATTGAATTCTTCTTTGAAATATGATATAAATCTGTGGTCCATCAGAATGGAGGGCGTGAACCTCCGATATCTGCTCTGGTTAGAGGGATTATTTATGTTAAATTCTATGAGGACAGCTGCATGATCTGAGATGATTAGATTTCCTATAGAGCTGGAGATAACAGACTGTGGTGAAGCTCATGGAATAAAGAAATAGTCAATCCTTGTAAAGGATTTATAAACATTAGAGAAAAACGTGTTTTCTTTATCCATCAAGTGTTGAGCCCTCCATGCATCTATGAAATCCAGATCCTCACAAAGTGCATCGATGATTTTATCCTGGGACGATAATGACGTTTTCTTTTGTGGAGATTTATACATTATAGGATTTAAATGACAAATAAAATCTTCCCCAATGAAGGAGTTTCTAATATTTAGGTCGACAACTTTGGAGAAACACGTAGTCAGGAATTCCCCCGGGTGAGCGGCGAGGTTGTAAACATTCATTATAACTATTTCCTCCCCATGGAGCACCTTTCACAATCACATAATGTATCTTTGATGCAGTTTAATTCTTTAAAAGGTACTTTTTTGTGAATCTAAATAGCCACGCCTCTACTCCGTGTTTAGTGAATGATGAGAAATAAACCTGCCCATAGTTGTTGTAATTTAAAGTTAGAATCTTTTTACGTTTCACAGGTGTGTGGACACCATTAACATTCCAGGTACATAACTTAAGGGCTGTCACCACTACAAACTATAAAATCAAATCCTTTCTGAGCCATTTGACCTTTTCTTTCTTTTTAATAACGTGAATGAGCCAAAGAACTAATCATTCACAATCAAAGTAGAAAAAAAGAAACCTAATGCTGTCGTTCTCCTAATCCAGAGGAGTTTGAGTGGTAGGGCTTTGTACCAACAGGAGAACAAGTCCAGGAGGACACGTTTGATCTGCCCCTGATAATCATTAACAGCCAGTGCTCACGACCCACAGCCAGTCCAGTATATCCAGAGAGAACGTTCCAATGAGCAGCTCACATCAACAACAACTGTCCGGTGGAAAGTTCATCCATATCAGGCGGAGGGGTCTCCTTCAATGAGCAGATGTATTGATCAGCTGGGTGATTAGTTTAGTCCTTGGTAGGTGACTTTAAGTGATGCAGGTAGATTTGCCTGTAGATTTAAGACACTTCTTTACACAGTCAAACCTCTTTCTTTTTCTGGAGGACAGATGCTGAGAAATCCTGGAAGATCCTAATAGTGGCGCTCTCCTGCCTTAACTTCAGATTATTCTGTCCCATCTCCCACGATGCATTCATGACACGTTGTTTATCCTGAAAAGTTATGAAGTCTCACCAGAAAAGGCCGCAGCCTTTGATTGGGGAGGTTTAGGACCCAGCGTGCGGTGTGCTCTCTCCAACTTCACGCGTCCTGATTTCGTTTACGTGTTTAAGATCTTATGGATCCAGGTCTCAAAAAAGCACGTCGGGTCTTCTCCCTCAACCCCTTCTGTCAGCCCAACAATGCGTAGATTTTTACGCTGACCTCTGTTCTCCAGATCATCCGCACGTTCCGTCAAAGCACAGCTCCTCCAGAGTTTATTACCCATGGGATCCGTGGCGTCCTCCAACCCGGAAATCCTCGACTCAGCGTCCACGATGCGCTTTTCATGAGCTCTTCGCGGTGCATTTGTAGAAGCTGCGTAAGTGGCCCAAGCTTGTCGTCAAAAAGTTTAGAGATATTTGCCGTAATGTTGGCAGTGATTTTGCTCACCGCTTCACGGAGTGCTGACGAGAGTCAGCTAGCGTCAGCCCCAGTATTAGCATCTTCATTAGCCGCTGCGCAGGCCTTGTTTGTTTTCTGTTGCTCGCCCAAAGTTTCTGAGGTTTGTGTCTTTCTGCATGATATGCCGCCATCTTGAAAACCCCACGGTTACTTATTTTTAGTTATTGGTTGTTATTGATGGTGGTTTCTTGATGGTTACTAATGGTTACCCTATTGGTTGTTATTGGTGGTTGCTTATTTTTAGTCATTGATGGTTATTGATGGTTACTGGTGGTTATTGATGGTAACTAATGATTATTGATGGTTACTAATAGCTATTGATGGTTATACTAATAGCTATTGATGGTTATTGATGGTTACTAATAGCTATTGATGGTTATTGATGGTTACTAATGGTTATTGGTGGTTATTGATGGTTATTGGTGTTATTGAAGTTACTAATGGTTATTGATGGTTATTGGTGTTATTGATGGTTATTGATGGTTATTGGTGTTATTGATGGTTATTGGTGTTATTGATGGTTATTGATGTTACTAATGGTTATTGATGGTTATTGGTGGTTATTGGTGTTACTAATGGTTATTGATGTTACTAATGGTTATTGATGGTTATTGGTGGTTATTGGTGTTACTAATGGTTATTGATGGTTATTGGTGGTTATTGGTGTTATTGATGGTTATTGATGTTACTAATGGTTATTGATGGTTATTGGTGGTTATTGGTGTTACTAATGGTTATTGATGTTACTAATGGTTATTGATGGTTATTGGTGGTTATTGGTGTTACTAATGGTTATTGATGGTTATTGGTGTTACTAATGGTTATTGATGGTTATTGATGGTTATTGGTGGTTATTGGTGGTTATTGATGGTTATTGATGTTACTAATGGTTATTGGTGGTTATTAATGGCTATTGATGGTAACTAATGATTATTGGTGGTTATTGATGGTTATTCATGGTTATTGATGTTATTGATGATTACTAGGGATGTAACGATTCACTCAACTCCTGATTCGATTCATGATACTGGATTCACGATACGATTCTCTCACGATTTATTTTACAAAATGAGACTGTAGACAAATGATGATTGAAAAATATTCCTTTATTTTTTGGGGGGGAAAAAAAACTAGAAAATACTGTACTATTTTCCTTTTATTTTTCATTGTCAAAAGAATCCCTTGATAAACTATTCAAAATAATGCAATTTAACTAAAAATAAATCTTGAATGAAATAAATAAAGGAATAATACAAATGAAGAAGAAGCTTATTAATTTAAATTCTGGTTCTATAATAAACAATGCAAAACTGCATAATAGTTCTTTTTCTTTTTAAAAGTGCAACTGAAAATGTATTTTGTGCCTTAACAATTGGACTTTAAAAAAAAAAAAAAAACGTCATTGCCCTGTATCTACGTCAGATATTTGTTTGGACCAGCAGAGGGCGCTGGTAACCCAGTGGTCGGTTGACATGCAGCTAATCAAGCAGTGAAGAAGAGAAGCTATGCTAGCAGACAGAGCTAATAGAATAACGTGACTTTTACAGATATTCATGTAATATTACAGATATTCTTTCGGTGCTAAAGGGGTAATGAATCATTTATTAATATATTTAAGAGTAGAAGGCAGCCAGAAAGAAAGTATTAGTAGACTCCGCCCACCGCCTACACTCTGCTGTTTAAAAAAAAGTACTGCGATTCAATTTTCAGAAGATCGATATCAATCGTGATACCTATGAATAGATTTTTAACTGCCTTACGATTAATCGTTACATCCCTAATGATTACTAATGGTTATTGATGTTATTGATGGTTATTGATGATTATTAATGGTTATTGATGTTACTAATGGTTATTGATGTTATTGATGTTACTAATGGTTAATGATAGTTACTAATGGTTAATGATAGTTACTAATGGTTATTGGTGTTATTGATGGTTATTGATGTTACTAATGGTTAATGATAGTTACTAATGGTTATTGGTGTTATTGATGGTTATTGGTGTTATTGATGGTTATTGGTGTTATTGATGTTATTGATGGTTATTAATGGTTATTGATGTTACTAATGGTTATTGATAGTTACTAATGGTTATTGGTGTTATTGATGGTTATTGGTGTTATTGATGGTTATTGATGTTATTGATGGTTATTAATGGTTATTGATGTTACTAATGGTTAATGATAGTTACTAATGGTTATTGGTGTTATTGATGGTTATTGGTGTTATTGATGTTACTAATGGTTATTGATGGTTATTGGCGTTATTGGTGGTTATTGGTGTTATTGATGTTATTGATGTTACTAATGGTTATTGATGGTTATTGGTGGTTATTGATGGTTATTGGTGGTTATTGATGTTACTAATGGTTATTGACGGTTATTGGTGTTATTGATGGTTATTGATGTTACTAATGGTTATTGATGATTATTGGTGGTTATTGGTGGTAATTGATGTTACTAATGGTTATTGATGGTTATTGGTGATTATTGATGGTTATTGATGGTTATTGGTGGTAATTGATGTTACTAATGGTTATTGATGGTTATTGGTGATTATTGATGTTACTAATGGTTATTGGTGGTTATTAATGGTTATTGATGGTTATTATTGGTTATTGATGGTTACTAATGTTATTGATGTTATTGGTGTTATTGATGGTTATTGGTGGTTATTGATGTTACTAATGGTTATTGATGGTTATTGGTGGTTATTGATGTTACTAATGGTTATTGATGGTTATTGGTGGTTATTGGTGGTTATTGATGGTTATTGGTGGTAATTGGTGTTATTGATGTTACTAATGGTTATTGGTGTTATTGATGGTTATTGATGTTATTGATGGTTATTGATGTTACTAATGGTTATTGATGATTACTAATGGTTATTGGTGTTATTGATGGTTATTGGTGGTTATTGGTGTTATTGATGTTATTGATGTTACTAATGGTTATTGGTGTTATTGATGGTTATTGATGTTACTAATGGTTATTGATGATTATTGGTGGTTATTGATGTTACGAATGGTTATTGATGGTTATTGATGTTACTAATGGTTATTGATGGTTATTGGTGGTTATTGATGATTACTAATGGTTATTGATGGTTATTGATGGTTATTGGTGGTTATTGATGGTTATTGGTGGTTATTGGTGGTTATTGGTGGTTATTGATGTTATTGATGGTTATTGATGGTTATTGGTGGTTATTGGTGGTTATTGGTGTTATTGATGGTTATTGATGGTTATTGATGGTTATTGGTGTTATTGATGGTTATTGGTGGTTATTGATGTTATTGATGGTTATTAATGGTTATTAATGGTTATTGATGGTTACTATTGGTTATTGATGGTTACTAATGGTTATTGATGGTTATTGGTGTTATTGATTGTTATTGATGGTTATTGGTGTTATTGATGGTTATTGGTGGTTATTGATGGTTATTGGTGATTATTGATGTTACTAATGGTTATTGGTGGTTATTAATGGCTAATGATGGTTATTATTGGTTATTGATGGTTACTAATGGTTATTGATGGTTATTGGTGTTATTGATGGTTATTGGTGGTTGTTGATGTTACTAATGGTTATTGATGGTTATTGGTGGTTATTGATGTTACTAATGGTTATTGGTGGTTATTGGTAGTTACTAATGGCTAGTGATGGTTATTGATGGCTATTAATGGCTATTGATGGTTATTGATGATTACTAATGGTTATTGATGGTTATTGGTGTTATTGATGGTTATTGGTGTTATTGATGGTTATTGGTGGTTATTGGTGTTATTGATGGTTATTGATGGTTATTGATGTTACTAATGGTTATTGATGTTACTAATGGTTATTGATGTTACTAATGGTTATTGATGATTATTGGTGTTATTGATGTTACGAATGGTTATTGATGGTTATTGGTGGTTATTGATGTTACTAATGGTTATTGATGGTTACTAATGGTTATTGATGGTTATTGGTGTTATTGATTGTTATTGATGGTTATTGATGGTTATTATTGGTTATTGATGGTTACTGATGGTTATTGGTGTTATTGGTGGTTATTGGTGGTTATTGGTGGTTATTGATGTTACTAATGGTTATTGATGGTTATTGGTGGTTATTGATGGTTATTGATGGTTATTGGTGGTAATTGATGTTACTAATGGTTTTTGATGGTTATTGGTGGTTATTGATGGTTACTAATGGTTATTGATGGTTATTATTGGTTATTGATGGTTACTAATGGTTATTGATGGTTATTGGTGGTTACTGATGGTTGTTGATGGTTATTGGTGTTATTGATGGTTATTGGTGTTATTGATGGTTATTGGTGGTTATTGATGGTTATAGATGGTTATTGGTGTTATTGATGGTTATTGGTGTTATTGATGGTTATTGGTGGTTATTGATGGTTATAGATGTTACTAATGGCTATTGATGGTTATTGATGGGTATTGGTGTTATTGATGGTTATTGGTGTTATTGATGGTTATTGGTGGTTATTGGTGTTATTGATGGTTATTGGTGTTATTGATGGTTATTGATGTTACTAATTGTTATTGATGGTTATTGGTGTTATTGATGGTTATTGGTGTTATTGATTGTTATTGATGGTTATTGATGGTTATTGGTGTTATTGATGGTTATTGGTGTTATTGACGGTTATTGTGTTATTGATGGTT
Organism: Gouania willdenowi; assembly: GCF_900634775.1. Taxonomy (NCBI): domain Eukaryota; kingdom Metazoa; phylum Chordata; class Actinopteri; order Blenniiformes; family Gobiesocidae; genus Gouania; species Gouania willdenowi. The sequence goes on along the minus strand of NC_041057.1, from coordinate 45,357 downwards.
ATTGGTGGTTATTGATGGTTATAGATGTTACTAATGGCTATTGATGGTTATTGATGGGTATTGGTGTTATTGATGGTTATTGGTGTTATTGATTGTTATTGATGGTTATTGATGGTTATTGGTGTTATTGATGGTTATTGGTGGTTATTGATGGTTATTGGTGTTATTGATGGTTATTGGTGTTATTGATGGTTATTGGTGGTTATTGATGATTATAGATGTTACTAATGGCTATTGATGGTTATTGATGGGTATTGGTTGTTATTGATGGTTATTGGTGTTATTGATGGTTATTGGTGGTTATTGGTGTTATTGATGTTATTGATGTTATTGATGTCACTAATGGTTATTGATGTTACTAATGGTTATTGATGGTTATTGGTGTTATTGATGGTTATTGGTGTTATTGATGGTTATTGATGTTACTAATGGTTATTGATGGTTATTGGTGTTATTGGTGGTTATTGGTGTTATTGATGGTTATTGATGGTTATTATTGGTTATTGATGGTTACTAATGGTTATTGATGGTTATTGGTGTTATTGGTGGTTATTGGTGTCATTGATGTTACTAATGGTTGTTGATGGTTATTGGTGTTACTAATGGTTATTGATGGTTATTGGTGTTATTGATGGTTATTGGTGGTTATTGATGGTTATAGATGGTTATTGGTGTTATTGATGGTTATTGGTGTTATTGATGGTTATTGGTGGTTATTGATGGTTATAGATGTTACTAATGGCTATTGATGGTTATTGATGGGTATTGGTGTTATTGATGGTTATTGGTGTTATTGATGGTTATTGGTGTTATTGATGGTTATTGATGTTACTAATTGTTATTGATGGTTATTGGTGTTATTGATGGTTATTGGTGTTATTGATGGTTATTGATGGTTATTGGTGTTATTGATGGTTATTGGTGTTATTGACGGTTATTGTGTTATTGGTGTTATTGGTGGTTATTGATGGTTATAGATGTTACTAATGGCTATTGATGGTTATTGATGGGTATTGGTGTTATTGATGGTTATTGGTGTTATTGATTGTTATTGATGGTTATTGATGGTTATTGGTGTTATTGATGGTTATTGGTGGTTATTGATGGTTATTGGTGTTATTGATGGTTATTGGTGTTATTGATGGTTATTGGTGGTTATTGATGATTATAGATGTTACTAATGGCTATTGATGGTTATTGATGGGTATTGGTGTTATTGATGGTTATTGGTGTTATTGATGGTTATTGGTGGTTATTGGTGTTATTGATGTTATTGATGTTATTGATGTCACTAATGGTTATTGATGTTACTAATGGTTATTGATGGTTATTGGTGTTATTGATGGTTATTGGTGTTATTGATGGTTATTGATGTTACTAATGGTTATTGATGGTTATTGGTGTTATTGGTGGTTATTGGTGTTATTGATGGTTATTGGTGTTATTGATTGTTATTGATGGTTACTGATGGTTATTATTGGTTATTGATGGTTACTAATGGTTATTGATGGTTATTGGTGTTATTGGTGGTTATTGGTTCCTTGCTTGTTACTAATTGTTGTTGATGGATTGGTGTTACTAATGGTTATTGTGGTTATGATGGGTTATTGATGGTACTAATGGTATTGATGGTTATTGGTGTTGTATTGGTGGTTATTGACTGTTACTAATGGTTTATTGATGGTTATGGTGGTTATGGTGGTAATTGATGTTACTCTGGTATTGATGGTTATTATTGGTTATTGATGGTATGTGGTTATTGGTGTTATTGATGGTTTATGGTGTTATTGATGGTTATTGGTTGTTATTGATGTTATTGATGGTTATGGTGTTATTTGATGGTTATTGGTGTATATGATGGTATTGGTGGTTATGATGGTATAGATGTTATAATGGCTATGATGGTTATTTGATGGGTTATTGGTGTTATTGATGGTTATTGGTGTTCTTGATGGTTATGGTGGTCTTGGTGTTATTGATGTTATTGGTGTTATTGATGGTTATTGATGTTACTAATTGTTTATTGATGGTATTGTGTATTGATGGTTATTGGTGTTATGATTGTTATTGATGGTTATTGATGGTTATTGGTGTCTGTATTGCTGGTATGGTGTTATTGACGGTTATTGTGTTATTGATGGTTATTGGTGGTTATTGATGGTTATAGATGTTACTAATGGCTATTGATGGTTATTGATGGTTATTGGTGTTATTGATTGTTATTGATGGTTATTGATGGTTATTGGTGTTATTGATGGTTATTGGTGGTTATTGATGGTTATTGGTGTTATTGATGGTTATTGGTGTTATTGATGGTTATTGGTGGTTATCGATGATTATAGATGTTATCTAATGGCTATTGATGGTTATTGATGGTTATTGGTGTTATTGATGTTATTGGTTGTTATTGATGGTTATTGGTGGTTATTGGTGTTATTGATGTTATTGATGTTATTGATGGTTACTAATGGTTATTGATGGTTATTGGTGTTATTGATGGTTATTGGTGTTATTGATGTTACTAATGGTTATTGATGGTTATTGGTGTTATTGGTGGTTATTGGTGTTATTGATGGTTATTGGTGTTATTGATTGTTATTGATGGTTACTGATGGTTATTATTGGTTATTGATGGTTACTAATGGTTATTGATGGTTATTGGTGTTATTGGTGGTTATTGGTGTCATTGATGTTACTAATGGTTGTTGATGGTTATTGATGGTTATTGGTGTTATTGATGGTTATTGGTGGTTATTGATGGTTATAGATGGTTATTGGTGTTATTGATGGTTATTGGTGTTATTGATGGTTATTGGTGGTTATTGATGGTTATAGATGTTACTAATGGCTATTGATGGTTATTGATGGGTATTGGTGTTATTGATGGTTATTGGTGTTATTGATGGTTATTGGTGTTATTGATGGTTATTGATGTTACTAATTGTTATTGATGGTTATTGGTGTTATTGATGGTTATTGGTGTTATTGATGGTTATTGATGGTTATTGGTGTTATTGATGGTTATTGGTGTTATTGATGGTTATTGATGTTACTAATTGTTATTGATGGTTATTGGTGTTATTGATGGTTATTGGTGTTATTGATGGTTATTGATGGTTATTGGTGTTATTGACGGTTATTGTGTTATTGATGGTTATTGGTGGTTATTGATGGTTATAGATGTTACTAATGGCTATTGATGGTTATTGATGGTTATTGGTGTTATTGATTGTTATTGATGGTTATTGATGGTTATTGGTGTTATTGATGGTTATTGGTGGTTATTGATGGTTATTGGTGTTATTGATGGTTATTGGTGTTATTGATGGTTATTGGTGGTTATTGATGATTATAGATGTTACTAATGGCTATTGATGGTTATTGATGGGTATTGGTGTTATTGATGGTTATTGGTGTTATTGATGGTTATTGGTGGTTATTGGTGTTATTGATGTTATTGATGTTATTGATGTCACTAATGGTTATTGATGTTACTAATGGTTATTGATGGTTATTGGTGTTATTGATGGTTATTGGTGTTATTGATGGTTATTGATGTTACTAATGGTTATTGATGGTTATTGGTGTTATTGGTGGTTATTGGTGTTATTGATGGTTATTGGTGTTATTGATTGTTATTGATGGTTACTGATGGTTATTATTGGTTATTGATGGTTACTAATGGTTATTGATGGTTATTGGTGTTATTGGTGGTTATTGGTGTCATTGATGTTACTAATGGTTGTTGATGGTTATTGGTGTTACTAATGGTTATTGATGGTTATTGATGGTTATTGATGGTTACTAATGGTTATTGATGGTTATTGGTGTTATTGGTGGTTATTGATGTTACTAATGGTTATTGATGGTTATTGGTGGTTATTGGTGGTAATTGATGTTACTAATGGTTATTGATGGTTATTATTGGTTATTGATGGTTACTGATGGTTATTGGTGGTTATTGATGGTTATTGGTGTTATTGATGGTTATTGGTGTTATTGATTGTTATTGATGGTTATTGGTGTTATTGATGGTTATTGGTGTTATTGATGGTTATTGGTGGTTATTGATGGTTATAGATGTTACTAATGGCTATTGATGGTTATTGATGGGTATTGGTGTTATTGATGGTTATTGGTGGTTATTGATGGTTATAGATGTTACTAATGGCTATTGATGGTTATTGATGGGTATTGGTGTTATTGATGGTTATTGGTGGTTATTGGTGTTATTGATGTTATTGATGTTATTGATGTCACTAATGGTTATTGATGTTACTAATGGTTATTGAAGGTTATTGGTGGTTATTGGTGTTATTGGTGTTATTGGTGTTATTGATGGTTATTGGTGGTTATTGATGGTTATTGGTAGTTACTAATGGCTATTGATGGTTATTGGTGTTATTGATGGTTATTGGTGTTATTGATGGTTATTGGTGGTTATTGGTGGTTATTGGTGGTTATTGATGGTTATTGGTGTTATTGATGGTTATTGATGGTTATTGGTGGTTATTGGTGGTTATTGATGGTTATTGGTGGTTATTGGTGGTTATTGGTGTTATTGATGGTTATTGGTGTTATTGATGGTTATTGGTGGTTATTGATGGTTATTGGTGGTTATTGATGGTTATTGGTAGTTACTAATGGCTATTGGTAGTTATTGGTGGTAATTGATGATTACTAATGGTTATTGATGGTTACTAATGGTTATTGGTGTTATTGATGGTTATTGGTGTCATTGATGTTACTAATGGTTGTTGGTGGTTATTGATGTTATTGATGATTATTGGTAGTTACTAATGGCTATTGATGGTTATTGGTGGTAATTGATGTTACTAATGGTTATTGGTGGTTATTGGTGGTTATTGATGGTTACTGGTGGTTATTGATGGTTATTGGTGTTATTGATGGTTATTGGTGTTATTGATGGTTATTGGTGGTTATTGATGGTTATTGGTGGTTATTGATGGTTATTGGTAGTTACTAATGGCTATTGGTAGTTATTGGTGGTAACTGATGATTACTAATGGTTATTGATGGTTACTAATGGTTATTGGTGTTATTGATGGTTATTGGTGTCATTGATGTTACTAATGGTTGTTGGTGGTTATTGATGTTATTGATGATTATTGGTAGTTACTAATGGCTATTGATGGTTATTGGTGGTAATTGATGTTACTAATGGTTATTGGTGGTTATTGGTGGTTATTGATGGTTACTGATGGTTATTGATGCTTATTTGTGGTTATTGATTATTATCGAACGATAGCATGGCACCAGAGGAAGTGGAGTCTGGTACAGAGATGGAGATTAGATTATTATCTGTGCGCATGCGCCAACATGCAAGCTTCCTGTTACAGACGCTGCTGCTCTTTTTTTTTCTGATTCTGATTGATAGTTATTGGTGGTTGGTAATTGACAGGGGTGGAAGAAACAAATTACAAATACTCACATCACTGTAATTAAGTACATTTTTCAAGTGTGTAATTGTACTCATACTTGAGTACAATTTACACCATGTAATCTACTTCGCTACTTTTAAAATCAAAAGTCACTACTAAGTACACCCACAATTTGAATTAATATTCAAATCTTTTCTGAAATGTACATTTGTTTGGCACCTCACGGCCACCATACAGGCCATCCGATTGCGACCGCGCCATATAATATGACGTAACGAAAAGACAACTCCACTGCAGCAGCAGGTACACGTTTCTGGAGGTAGCATATCTACACAGCAGAGTAAGACAGAAGATTTGGAGACAACAAAGCCAAAATGTAGACAGAAGACAACACTTTCAACACTGAAAAGGAGGAAGAACAGACGGAGGACGAGTGCCCGTGGTCATACCTGGAGGAATGTTTCATATACAGAGAGAAAAAATTAAATACCGTCCAGATGCAGTGCAAAGTTAGTTTGACCCCTACGGTGATATCAGATTACAAGACGCCAGCATCTAATCTCAAAAACACATTGTGGTCAAAGTTTTTACAGCTATACTTGTATGATATTGCTTTTTTGGCCTGATATTGATCTATTACAGTGACATGATATTAATCAGTATTGCATTATATGAATTTCTTTAACAAAACATAATATGGATTGTTTTTATTTGTAGCTCTTTGTGTATTTGATCCATTTTCTTGATATAGCTTTGGTATATACATGTACAGTATTTTGCTCACTTTGTTTGTTAGGACCAAACTGATAATGGATTTATTTAGGCTGATACTGATAAAAGGAAGTTAAAATATTTAGATACTAATACATCAGTCGATAATCTTTTTACAGTTAGTATATGCATTACAGAATTTAAAATGTATACAGAAATAGATTTTTAATTGCAATTGAGTACAATTTAAGCAATGTAACAGTACTTGTACTTGAGTACAAGTTTTCAGTACTCTTTCCACCTCTGGTTATTGATAGTTATTGGTCATTGGTTATTGATGGTTATTGGTGGTTATTGATGGTTATTGATGGTTATTGGTGGTTATTGGTCATTGGTTATTGGTGGTTATTGATGGTTATTGTTGGTTATTGGTGGTAATTGATGGTTATTGGTGGTTATTGGTCATTGGTTATTGGTGTTATTGGTGGTTATTGATGGTTATTGATGGTTATTGGTGGTTATTGGTGGTTATTGATGGTAATTGATGGTTATTGATGGTTATTGGTGGTTATTGGTGGTTATTGATGGTAATTGATGGTTATTGGTGGTTATTGGTCATTGGTTATTGGTCATTGGTTATTGGTGGTTATTGGTGGTTATTGATGGTTATTGGTGGTTATTGATGGTAATTGATGGTTATTGGTGGTTATTGGTGGTTATTGGTGATACACTGTGTGATGCTCACTGTGCGCTGGTTCCACTGGATCACTGGATCCACTGGGATCACACTGGGAACACTGGGTTAAAACAAACACACCAATCAGAAATGTCAGGGTCACAGAGCAGCAGCCAATCAGAGTCAGCCTCACCTAAGCCTCTGTTCACTTCCTCTGAGAGTCTCCATTTCCTCCTCCTACACACACGCACACACACACACACACACACACACACACACACACACAAATACAACAATCTTAACTGAGATTCTGATCTCAGTGTGTGTGTGTGTGTGTGTGTGTGTGTGTGTGTGTGTGTGTGTCTCTGTCTGTCACTCTCATTGACACAAACGCAGCTGAACAGGAAGTAGCCTCACCAGCTTCCTGTGGTGGATTCTGTCTGTGGTCGAACAAAAGGAACGAGACGAGACCTGAGAGACAGACACAAGGTCACTGACACCATGAAGGTCCTTCTACAGATTTCCCTCCTCTGAATCACTAGAATATCCTCCTGTGATGTCGCTACAACACATAACGCAGTCAAAAATAAAAGGATGTTGATGGTTCAGTTTAATCTTCACTATGTATCTGACATCAGTAGTACTGTGAGGCGTTCACTGACCTGTGAGGGGGTGCTGGGGTTGACGGACACACTGCTGCGTCTGTAGCGAGACGAGCAGACGGGACTGAAGATGTCCATCCTGTCACTGAGAGAGACAATAATCATGGATCAACACAGTGATTATAGATTATAGAGCCAGTCCAGTTTCATTATGGTGATTAAAAAGGATAACATTATTATTCTTTATTGATTAGATAAATCGTCTGTTTGAAAAGAAGATTATAAATCAAAAAAGCTCCAGTGAGTCATTGATTAGGATCAATAGGTAACACAATCTACTGTAATATTAGATCAATATCAATACATTCAATGACTAATAAAAAGACAAAACATTCTGAGTCATTAGTACAAGTACATGCGTTTCAGTGATTCTCTCCCTTGGTTTCTTCCTCCACAGAGCTGAGACTACAGCAGTTGTCTTGGAAGCAAGTCTTTCTCCATCCTGTGCATGTGTCCTAACATCTAAAGTTCTTCTCTATTAAGATATCAGCCATTCATGGTAGGTTCACAAAATACAGGATTTCTGCATTTGTGACTTTATCAAACCACTTGATGATCACGATGTCTCTCAGCTGTCTCATTATGTAGTCATGTAGTTTCATCCTGTATATTGTCCATACTTCTGCTCCATAAAGGAGGCTTTACAGTACCACTGCTCTGTAGACTTGATAAACAGAGCTCTGTAACAGATTCTTGTTTTATGCTGTATTTGACCATCAAGGCCAAACTCAAACTCACATGTGGAATCACGCACGCACGCACGTGCACACGCACGCACGCACACGCACACGCACACACACAATCAAGACAGATATCACTGCTCCAACGTCTCCACTGTTGGGGAATCTAACCCCCTCCTTTTCCTCTCCTCAGGTGGAACTTTTCTCTATCTGTATAAAGTTTAAACTGTGGAACTTTCCATTTAGTTGCTGACTGCTTGCCTTTCCTACAGGATGGAAGCTTTTTTTGTACTCTTTTTCATTTAGTTTATAATTAATTCCTTTTTCATAAAATCATCATGCTTTGACTGGACTTCATCATTCAACCTGAGCACAAATCATGTCTCCAAATGAGGGCAACCGCAAATTTGCCGTGACACAAGGTATGTGAAATCAGTGGCTCCTGGTTTATTGTGATCAATTCCAGTTCAGGTGGAGGGTGTAGAAGTTTAATCGGCTGGTATAGCCATTCTGTCTTCTTGATGTTTACCTTCAGGATAAATCACCATGGTAACTAGGGTTGTGCAGAGAGAATCGGTTCCTAAAGTCCGGTTCTGGAACCGTTATGAAGATGTCTGAATTTCGATTCTTAAATGCCTGCACTAGTTTGTTTCTGCGTCTTGCTCTATTTGTTTACACAGGGTTTGTATAAGTGCATTCAGAACGTAACTGTAGCAAATGCAGTCTGTGTGTGTGTGTGTGTGTGTGTGTGTGCGTGTGTGTGTGTGTGTGTCTGCTTGCGGAGCTGCTAACCATAGACTGACAGGGGAGAGAGAGAGCTGTATCATAGACAGCGCCGTTTCTACGGTTTAAAGGAGACATATCATGGTTTTAAATCCTTCCTTTTTACATATAAATCATACAGTTATGGTCTATATAAAGCAGAACTGCAATGCTTGGGTCTGAATTCCTCATTATTATAGCTCCACCCCTTTTCTGATGTGCTTCTAAGAGCAACTCGTTTTGGTGCTGTCTCTTTAAATGCAAATGAGACACTCCATACCCCGCCCCCTCTTCAGGTGACACTCGGTTCAACTCCACCATTTTTGTAGTTTGATAGAAGAGATACGGCTATGTAGCGGAGCATAAACTTTTTATTCAGAGGTTATTTACAAAATGTCAACAACGTTAGACTTGTCCATCCATCCTTACATGTTCCAGCCAGAGTCTGACCCAGTGGAGAGAGATGAAAATGAAGATGATGAACCTGCAGAACCCTAACAAGTGAGCTAACACAAGCACCGAGCTAACGCTAGCGCCAAGCTAACATCACGAAATGCATTTTAATACAGTCTTTTCGGAGACAAAAACGTCAAAATGAAATGACTAATGAAAACTTTAGACTTAAATTAAATCACGTAGGCCATATCATCAAGGATCTAAAACGAGCACACAGCGCTAACATATGAAGACGGTGCAACTGCTAATGCTAACAAAACAATGACAGGGACGTCTTATCACTTTTTAGCGTTATTTACAGCTTACCGAAGTGCTCTGTTCATCGTCTCCAAAGATAGAAGGAATTGAACCCTCAATCAGACAAAGTCTTTCTGTAAATCCTTCTTTATACTGGTGGAGGTTGATGAAGCAGTCATCATTGAAGTGCTTCACACACACAAAAATGACCTTATCCACAGATGTGGTACATTTCTATAAAAAATAAAACTCAACCAGACACTTTGAAAAGGTTCTGATGCTGGGAGACGTTGTAATGAAGCGTGTGGGTTACTACATCCAACAACCCAACATTTTGACTTATCCTCTCGTAACTTCTGCATCCTGGAGCTTGGACTACAAAATAAAAGCCAGAAATAAAAATGGCGGATTGCTCGAAGTGTTGGACCTGGAGTTGATGAACTAATTTAGCAGTTCTGCTGCAAATACTGTGATGTAATAGTTCAAAAAACGTAATAGAGAATAGAAAAATCAAAACAGATTGAAAAATATGACCAAAACAGAAAATAAAGATATCAATGGAGCATCTGAAGAGATTATATAGAACTTTTCTGTACTTCTAAACAATCTAAATATACAACAAAATGCATTTAAGGGCTAAAAAAGTGGATTTAACATGATATGTCCTCTTTAAATGATCAACTTATGAGTTACTAAAAGATGAGTTCACCCAGAGTGTAGATGTATTGAAGAAGTTAACAGCTTTAATTTATCTCCGCTAAATGAGGAAGTGTAGTCTCTCTGTAGCGGGGGAGGGGCTGCTGCCTCTAATCTACAGACAGTGATGGCCAGTTGTTGATTTTTATTTTTTGACACATGCACTCCATACAACTATTATAATATATACAATTCATACATTTACACATTTTTTAAAAAAAGGGCTGCAGCTATCGATTCTTTTTGGAATCGATTAATCTAGCACTTTATCACTCAATTAATCGATTATTCGGATTTGCGTTTTTAAGCAACCCAAACATTTAATGCATAACAAAAATTACATGGCTGTAAAATGATGAAGAATTTGGCTTTTATTTCTAAAAAAACAACATTTGGCTCCAAAACAAAGTCCATTTATTACAATTTAACCATGTAATGTTTATAAGTGCCAGTGCCAACTAAGCAAACTACCAAACAGTATATCATTTCCGGGGTTAGCCTATTTGCTATGGTAACCTAAAAAATATGTGTGTATGTGTTTGAAAAACACTGAATTATGTTTTCAGCAGCTGAGAAAATTAATTTATCTCGGTCTTAATAAAGTATTTCTCTTCATAGGTCATTGTCTGATCCCGTTAGATCTGTGAAGATCAGCAGGTCTGGTCCTGGTCAGTAAATGATGGAGACCACTGAGAGTTCCAGGGGCCACATTGTCTAGTATGAATGTAGTGCGTCAGTGTTGGTGGTGGTGGGAGGGGCCGATGGTGCACTTTGGCAGTCTTGCCTCCATCAGTCTGCCCCAGGGCAGCTGTGGCTACAACAGTAGCTTACCACCACTAAGTGTGGAGTGAAAGAATAATGCCTTGATTCTGTAAAGTGACTTTGAGTGTCCAAAAAAGCGCTTTATAAAATTGATGCATTATTATATATATATCTAATATTGTGCTGCTGACATTATTAGAATTGTCACAGTGATGATCAGAGACAGTGTTTCAAATCCATAACACTTCAAAGCACAGGAACTCAGATGTACCACAATATTTAATGCTACAATTTCGCAAATATAAAGTTTTTAAGGCCTTAAATTTGGCTACATCACATTTAATACCTTACCTTTTTAAGGATTTAAAGACAATCTACCCTGGTTTGTGTGTACACGCGTGCCGTGCGTGCTTCCAATCACACCGCTTATGTCTCCTCCGCTAACGGCCACCGCTGGTACGAGGCTCTGCTGCTACACAGGCCGCTGTAGCAATCTGAAGCTAGAGTTGCTGCATCTACCGGACTATAACTGTCTGATTGACCTAAATCTAAGTTTGCCTGGTGGTCGTATACTATTTTAGAGTAATTACGCTGCAGGGTTGCTAACGCTAACCTCTGCAGCCACAGCCGACAGGGACGCAGCCAAATACACATGCATATGTCAATATATTGAGGCTGGAAAACTTCCACTTTCATTTTCATTCATCGTCTGGTTAATTAATTTATTTATTGATTATCGACCCAGGTCTAAATTAGCGCTACATGACCAGGTTGAAACAGCATGTGGATGTTTTCTGTTCAGATGCTGCATCATTGAAGTCTTACTAATTTACTAGATTTTGTAATCAAGGTAATCGAGTAACTTGATGAATCGTTTCAGCCCTAATTTAAAACATATACATTATTTACAGTCATATACAATTTACATACGTACATAAAGCAAAAAATACTTGGGGTACTTTTACTTTAATCAACAGATTTAAGGATTGGAAAATGTCTAGTTTCCACTGTTCTTTTGTCTTATATTCCATATAAAGAGGTTTTATATATTAGTCCGTTTTATTTTTAAAGTGGTGTTTTTTGTGTCTTTAGACTCTAATTACATGTATGTATATAATATGTTCCCTACAATATAAACAGGTTCACAATATAACTATTGTTAATGTTTCTGTTTCCACTGTATCAGAATAATAATAATAATTCTCAACAATAACTATTGATTGATTTGTCACATGACTGTTCCAGGGTTTGTTTTATTTAGTTTCACATCTACCTGTAGATCTATGTTTTTTACACTGATGACAACTAGTTTGTAGTTTTATTTCAGCAAGTTTCACTTTTACAGTTACAGTTGGAACCCTTTGTTAATGAATATCCTAGTTATATTACAGTAACCACATTAAACTATATCAACTAAGTGAATTAATAAAAATAACCTGTGTAAAAGATTTTTCAAATGAAAAAAATATCCTGTGAAATCTGTGACCTGTTGACCTGCACAACTCAAAGAATCAGAATCAAGAATCGTTTAGAACAGGAATCGAAATTGAGAATCGGAATCAGAATTGTTAAAATCCAAACGATGCCCAACCCTAATGGTAACAGACTAAATCACTATGGTAACTTAGGCTGAACACTAGGGATGTAACGATTAATCGTAAGGCAGTTAAAAATCGATTCATAGGTATCACGGTTCACATCAATGCTGTGAAAATTGAATCGCAGTACTTTTTTAACCAGCAGAGGGCGTTATCCAGAAGTGTTGGTGGCGAGCGAAATCTGCTAATACTTTCTTTCTGGCTGCCTTCTACTCTTAAACATGTTCATAAATGATTCATTACCCCTTTAGCACCGAAAGAATATTTGTAATATTACGTGAATATCTGTAAAAGTCACGTTTTTCTATTAGCTCTGTCTGCTAGCATAGCATCTCTTCTTCACTGCACAGAATTTCTGCATGCCAACCGACCACTGGGTTACCAGCGCCCTCTGCTGGTCCAAACAAATATCTGACCTAAATACAGTAAAATTACTGTTTTTTGGGGGGTTTTTTTAAGTCCAATTGTTAAGACACAAAATACATTTTCAGTTGCACTTTTAAAAAGAAAAAAAACTATTATGTAGTTTTGCATTGTTTATTATAGAACCAGAATTTAAATAATAAGCTTCTTCTTCATTTGTATTATTCCTTTATTTATTTCATTCAAGATTTATTTTTAGTTAAATGGCATTGTTTTGAATAGTTTATCAAGGGATTCTTTTGACAATGAAATATAGTGTAGTATTTTCCCCAAAAAAAAAAATAAAGGAATATTTTTCAGTCATTTATATACAGTCTCTACTGAACACCTAACCTGGTGGGGAGCAGGTTTTGTTTTGGCAAGGATCTGAGTGAGTACTAAAGCCACGTCTCCTGACCAATCAGATCTCTTCTAAAACGAGCTGTCCAATAAAAGGAGGATCATTGTGAACACGTCTCTGTGTGGATGTGATGTGAATATTTATCCTTTATTTACCATCACATCCTATAGGAAACAGAGATTTATTTCTACATCAGTCAGATGACAAAACCTGATTAATTAATTAATTAATTAATTAATGTATTGTGTGGTGAGAGCCTCGGTCCTGTAGATAATTTAATATATTCCACCTAATGATGTAGATCTGTATAAACTCAGCATCAGACACAGACAAGGTAAAAGAGAAAGTGTTTATTCTCCTTTAATTAATGTTGATTAATCTCACTAATTTAATCATTAACACTCGTCATTAATTACTTGCTGCTTTTTACGCAGCAACACTTTTGTTTTTGTCTGAATTTTGGATTTTATTTTTCATACTTTTAAAGAATTATTCCTCAATAGTGATGAAGTTGCTCTCCACAGTTTCTCTGTGATTGGTCTGACGCTGCGAACTCCGCCCCGAGCAAATAATAATAATAATAATAATAATAATAATAATAATAATAATAAGATAATACTGTTTGATATGTTGTGTAATTACACTGACCTGACACTGGTGATCATGGGGGCACTGTTTGATCTGCGCAGCACTCCTGCGCCTGCGCACTGGTCTATCTCCATCCGCTCCATGACGGGAGGAGGCGGCACCCTCGACCGCACCAAGAGCTCCTCAGGCCGCAGTGAAGCTCTACTCGAGCCCGGTAAAAGCCCGTCCCGCAGGCCTCAGCGTCAGAAGAACGTCAAGCACCGATCAGTCTTTACCGCATCATGTTAGCTACACTGACCGACCCGACATCAACAAAGCGAATAAAAACGCCGATCAAAAGCAGCGGAAGTCCGAGCAAAGTTTACCGAGAACAGCCTCAACGTGTAGCCGCCCTCCGAACCACCGTCCCCCGTCAGCTGCTCCAGCTAGCTCCGCCGCTAAACCTCAAAACGGATTAAAGCGGGCCGAGCTACCATTTAATATCCAGATATATCGTTATTTTAACAAACTGTGCCAATCCAAGAGCCGAGACACGGTTGAAGGAGAGCGGCCTCTCCGTGTGTCCGCTCTCCGGGCCTCTTTCCCCGGGCAGCTGCTCCAGCTTGGCCCGCTGCTGCTCACTCACTAACAGCGGCTCAAACCCCGGGCGGGGTGAACGGAACCATTGAGCGGTGTCCCGAAAAGAAAGAGCCCTGAACGGGGGAAAATCACTTTTATCATAAAGTCTTTGAGCCCATCATCAGACCGGTCCAGGCCGGAGGTTTACCGGGTTTACCGGGAGGCCCCGCTGGGTGTTCACAAATAAACACGTTTCATGAAACAATACTAAACCGAGTTTATGGAATATTATATCAAATGGATTAGTAATAACAAATAGAAACAGAAATTATTAAAAAAAATAAAAAATAAAAAAATATTATTGATGGAAATCCTGAAGTTTAGGATTTATATCAAATAAGTGGAAAATACACAGTATAACTTATAGAGTTATGCTAACATTTAAAAATAATGAGTAATTTAATTTAAATAAATATATGATTTGTCACCTCAACCAACTGCACTGTTGATGAACTACATGTTACTTTTCTCATTCAACATCACCCTCCACCTCCTGTTAAATCACATTGTTTTCTTTATTCACGCCCTCAAAAATGACTTTATTAATCCCTGAAGAGAAAATACATTACACTCTGTTATTTTAGAGACATGTTTCTCACACACATAGACCTGAATCACACACATGCACTAATGGAGACGTCAGAGACTGTAACATCTGTTCCTATTACTTCTGTGTGTTTAAAGAAAAGATACATAAATGACATGTGCACAGTTTATGGAAACCATAGCGATGACACCAACATTGAGTGGTGAGACAGTTGATGATATTTTGGATGAGTTTAATACAAAAGTCTGTGATGTCATAGATGAGGTGGTGTCAGGATGGGGTTTTATTTTGTAGGGCAGGCAGGAACTCGTGGCCTCCCTCCCAGAAACGTTCTCCTGCTGGTCACCAGCTACAATTACCTGCTCTGTGTAGAAATAAGTTCAGTTCAGTGCTGGGACATTTACTACTTTATCACTTGTGACCTGGGCTCAGTTTCATGCTAGTAGTTCCTGGATCTACAACAAGTGTTTTTGGACGTTCTTCTCGTTTATCCTCATTCTGTGTTCTTGGTTTTGCCTTTTTGTGTATTTTTGGATACCTCTGCCTCCCTGGACTGACCACCAGTGTGCTGAACCCTAACCCTGTTTCATCGTGTCTAAGTCAGAGCGGATTGTAGCCGTAATGCTAGTCACCTCTGATTTCACAGCTCGTAGGTCGTGTCTAATGACTTCTAGCTCCTCAACAGGCACGATTTTCAACTCTGACTTAAGCAGCACGACTATTTCATTCTTTAATGAACAAACTCTTTCAGCTTTCATGTCTTCTGTGTCCATTTGGTCATGCAGTGAGTCCCGTCCACCAGCATCAGTAACGAGGCCGTGGCTTTAGGCCCAGGAGGAGAAGATCCTCTGGTGAACTTTATTGTATTAGCCATTGGCGCAGCAAGTACTGATAGACGACGGACGATTAAACTTTGCTTGTGAATAAATCTCATTAAAATAATAAAACTGATGGTTTCTGTTATTAAACACAAACAAAATCATGTTTCAATCCAACTTTATTCAGATTTTATTAAAAGCAGCGACGTCCACACTTTGAACCTAAAAGAGAAAAACATTCATTAATAATTTCATACTTTCACTCATTAAACTAATCAATCCACCCTAAACACATGATAATCAATGATGACCTTTGACCTTTAATGCACCGCCCCACCATTACTGTGTTGTAGGGCAATTGTCTCGTATGAATTAGTATAAATATGATTAGTGGTGGTGGTCAGAGGGGCCGTAGGCAGCCACGCTTCTGTCACTGTGCCCCAGGGCAGCTGTGGCTACAATGTAGCTTACCACCAGTGGTATGACTGGTGTGAATGGTTTCTGAGAGTCTCCTTGACCAAAGTGCTATTAGGGCTGGGCGGTATACAGGTTCATACCAAACATCCGTATATATTTTCTTTATATTAATTTTTAATATACCAGTGTATTTGATTACACGTTGGAAATGCTACGCTGCGTCACATTTCAGACTGGACCCTTTTCAACATTGCACTGGGGGAAGGTAAACTAGAACTAGTAGAACATTATGACATAGAAGAACTTGTGGCAGAAAGACAAACCTTGTCTGTTGTTTGGAGGTTTTTTGGTTTCAAAAAATCTGAGATCAACCAAACAACCATTTTATGCAAGTGTTGTCAGGCTAAAGTTGTTGCCAAAGGCGGCAACATGAGCAATTTGCTCCACCAACTTAGGCGCAAGCCTGTGGTGGAATATGAAGAATGTATTGTGTTGAAGTGGGAGCTATCCACATCAGCAGGTAGCATGAGAAACGCTAACGAAAAGACTAGCCAAATGTCACTTCAACACGTGTTTACTAGAGGGACTCGCTACAACAGAAAAAGCAAATGGTGGATCAATATTACAAACTATCACTATCCATATTTATTTATTCTTAATATGTCCTATAATAAAATAATAAGAAGTGTCTTTTTCAGTCATTTTATTTATTTATTTTGTCATTTGTGAGCTTTTGGAGTCATTGAGTTTTAACTGTTGTCTAATTTTGAGTGGTTTTGTTGTTTTTAGTCATTTTCTAAACTATTCTCTAACTTTATCTCTTCCTGTTGTCATTTTGTGGTTTTTTTTGGAGTTTTCCGTGTATGTTTGTTGTGATTTTGAGTTTTTGGTTGAACTTATGTGTATTTTTGATGTTACTTTGTACTCATTTCAGTTATGTTTTTGTATATTTGTAAATTTTTGTATATTGTAATATTATTAAATATTAACATTATTATTGAATATTCTACAATATTCACTCATCATGACAGAAAAATACAGCATCCGAAGTCAATGTACTGCACTTCATCTAAACCAGTAGAAAATGCTGTGAACACCTGATTATGCATGAAAAAAAAATACCGTCATTTACCGTGAAACTGTTAGAATTCTGAAAAATACTGATATATACATTTTTGGTCATACCACCCAGCTCTAAGTATTATATGAATCCAACTATTATTAGTAGTAGTAGTAGTAGTACAAAGTTATTATCACTAATGAAGTCAAACACTGATACTCACAAAATTCTCAAACTTAGTGATTTCCTCCTCCAGGATGTCGACGCCCACTTTATCGTCTTCTACCACACAGTTAATCTGCAGCTTGTTGATGCCGTAGCCGACTGGAACCAGTTTAGATGCTCCCCACAGCAGACCCTCCACGTGCACGGAGCGCACACACGCCTCCAGCTTCACCATGTCTGTCTCATCATCCCACTGAGACACACGCACACACACACAATTACATGTTTGTGTGTGTTCAGCATTAAAGGGGTTTTTAACCTCCAATGAGCTGTGGGATTATTATGGGATGAAAGAGAAGAGAAATGAGACATGCTCTAACCTTAAACAATAGCTGTAACTAATAATCAATGAGATTTTCATTGTTTAAAGGTTTCATCTCAAAGCTGGAGATGAGGCTGTTGTGCTCCATGGGCACTAGATGTAAGTGAATAGCTTCCCCTCTACATCCAACCAGAGTCTTTGATGGATGAGTCCTCCTAGATAGAGGGTAGACCACCATTGGGTCAGGTGCCAGATTACAACAATAAACTTAAAGGTCCCATATTATCAGAATCAATTTATTGACCAGGAACAGTTTAGAACAATACAAGGAATTGTTCTAGGTAGCTGCAGTGAAGAACACACATCAACACACCAGAGCAGCCATTTGCAGCGCCCACATATTTAGGTGAAAAAGGGATAAAACCAGGAGGAGAGGTGAGGGTAAGCAGAGAAGGCAGTGTAAAACCAGGAAAAAAAACACCTCCGCAAACAGAAATTTAAGCAGGACACAGTCAAAGAACATGAGACCAGGCACGTGGGTAGGGTTGGGTGGGAGGTAGGCTGGAGGAGGGGGTCCGGGCGGGTAGGAGAACAGGATTCCAGCCATTTGGGGACATGGACGTGCTACAACCACACCTCCATGTGGCACTGATAGGAGGGGTTAGGGTTAGTAGAACATTGGAGTCCCGACTGGGGACTCCAATGTTCTACTGGGGGACTTCAATGCCCACGTGGGCTGCGACAGTGAGACCTGGACCGGGGTGGTGAGCTGGATCCGCTGGCAGGGGAGGAAGCCAATCATACCTTGCGGCGGTTCAATATGGCAGTCAGGAAGTAAATCCTCTTGAGTGTTGACATAGATTTCCTTTTTTTCCCCTTGCTCTTCTTACTATTTCTTCCTTTGTTCGGTACTGCAAGAACTGAGCCACAATCGACCTGGGTTTTTCACCGTCTGCTGGATTTGGCGCTAGGGCTCGGTGCGCCCTCTCAATGGTGAGTTCAAGGGAGTCAGGAAGGTTCAATTTCTCCCTGAGAAACTTTTCCAGAAAAAACAATCACTGAACTGCCTTATTCTTTGTTATCCGGTACATTAAAGAACTTTAATTTTCTCCTCCGTGCCCTCGCTTCTTGGTCGATGAGCTTTTGTTCATTTTGTGACTGGGTTTTTAGCACCTTTCTAATGATCAGTTCCAACGTCTCCAGCTTATTCAATTCTTTGATTTGCATTGTTAATATCTTCTTTGATGACATCCAGGTGTTGTTTGTTTTTGTCTAAATTCTTGGATTTCTTTCAGTTTCATTTCCAAACTGACTTTGGATTTATTGTTAGTTTTTGGTCTCCCAACGCCATCTTTAGCATTAGCATAGTTATCACGGCTCTGTGTATCTTCCTCAGTGTCTAACATTCCTGAGACTGTTTTTCTGCTCTTCTCTCGTGTTTCCATCTTGACCTGCCCTTTCTATCCAGTTTAAATATTCTTAGATGCTTTTTATACACAGCAGGCTATGTTTTGAAAATCTTATTGGAGAACACGCTTCCTAAGCTGCCATCGAGGTCGAGACCGGATCCGGAACCGAAAATTCACTTTCTGAGCAGTTCGTAATAACGGGCTGTTTTGGGGCCTACTTATGCATATTCATGTGTAGGCGTGTCTGTGGATGCAGACTTCATGCCTCGCTTTAGCGCGGGAAATCAGTGATCACCAAAGCCATTTTCTTCTTGCTATCCACACACTGTCGTGGTTTTTTCAGCCAAAAAACTGCATATTACAGTAAAACACATGGATATTTAAGCGGTTATTGTGATTGTGAGTCCTTCTCAGCACTTCAGGCTGTGTGTGCTTCAGTTGCTGCTTCAAACACCAGAGTGTTAAGCTGCTAAGTCACTTTCTTTTCCTCCTCATCTCTATTAACTACAGGGTTAGGGTTACAAACAACAACAGAGTAATTTGCGTGTCTAGCTCTAAGCGAAGACATTGCAAAACACTACTGCTATCTCATCACTGGACACACCAAACTCCACCTCTAGGATGAACGCCACCCTCTCGGATGTCTCCTATTAGCGCTCAGAGGAGGTCGGCCTTTGAAAATGACTCCTTTGGTGATGTCACGACAGGCTCTGAATCAGAAGAGCCTGTTGGAGCACCGTTTAACCAGTGGGTGGGGCTGCAGAGACCATGCAAGAATCACTTGTTTTCCCTCATTCTGGGAGTTGGCAGGCTCAGGGAGGACCAGTTTTTAGATATAGACCAGAAAAATGGTGTTTTTGATAATATGGGACTTTTAAGATTGTTCATCCAAAGACGTCTACTTATAGACTGTATAGAATCCCATTGGGTCCCTGGTGCACATCTTTTCCTGGTCTTTCAGATGAACTTGTTGACCTCCCTGACCTTGGTCAGTTCCTCTGGGAACCACAACTTTACCTCCAGATGGAATTCTTCCACTTGGCACTTTGTGCAGGCTCTCCTTTATCTCCTTTGAAACCAGGAGGACTATCAGACCAAACAGACTCTAGAGTGATTTAAAGTTTCTAGGGTTTGTCGGTGTGAACACTCCCTGAGACGTGACTAACAGGTCATCAATACAAGTAAAAATAAAAGTGCGACACCTTTTAGTTTCCCCTCTGGCTCATTAACAGCTGATCTTTGGTTTTTCAGTGATCAGATCATTTATATTATAGGCTGTTGTGTTTCTTAAAAATTTAAAAAGCAATAAAAACAAGTGTTGTGATCTCTAAGTGATACAGATTCCCTATTCTATACTCATGGTGGACAATAGTTAATAACATCATACCTTACATTCCAGCTTCTTAGATTGTTAAATATTTTAACGACTGATTAGTATTTTCTGCTAATACAGAACACTACAAACTGCTCCATATTTCCATTCCAAAAAGTTATTATTTTTCTCATGCTAAATATGATTGTTGTTATAAGGTTGTGTGAGCGATGACCACGTACGGGCTTGACGTCCAGCAGGATGGAGGACTTTGCGATCAGAGCAGGTTTCTTTGCTTTCTTTGCAGCGTAAGCATCCAAACGTTCCTGTTTGACGCGCTCAGCCTCTTCGTCCTCTTCATCACTGCCAAACAGGTCAATGTCATCATCATCATCATCACCTTTTTCCACCTGAGCAGCTGTAACAGCAGTGACATGCTGGAGGTGATGAAAACAGAAAAGAGTCATGTGAT
Organism: Gouania willdenowi; assembly: GCF_900634775.1. NCBI lineage: Eukaryota > Metazoa > Chordata > Actinopteri > Blenniiformes > Gobiesocidae > Gouania > Gouania willdenowi. The sequence continues at coordinate 24,224 of NC_041057.1, read as the reverse complement.
CAGCCCTCTGGGCTCTAACAGAGTTAATTTAAAGTTCAATTAGTGAAGAACCCACCTTTGAAACAGGAACCTTCTCCAGTGAAACCACACGAGAGTCCAGTTTGATCAGAGCAGCTCTCATTAGCTCCACCTCTGACAGGATCAATACGATCAATAATAATTATTACACACAAACATCATTTTAGCACATTTCAAAAGAACCAACAAACCTTTGTGCAGACGTTGATTCTCTAACTCCAGAGTCTTCATACGAGCCTGAAGGTCCTGGTCAGCCTGAGAGGATGACTGACAGAGTAAGAGAGTATATCAGTTATAATTATTATATATATTATAATTATATAGTTATACATGAGCTTTGGGCCATGATCGAAAGAACAAGAAAAAGTACAAGCGGCTGAAATGGGTTTCCTCCGTAGGGTGGTTAGGCTTTCCCTTAGAGATACGGTGAGAAGCTCAGTCATCTAGGAGGGGCTCAGAGTAGAGCCGCTGCTCCTCTGCATTGAGAAGAGCCAGATGAGGTGGCTCTGGCACCTAATTAGGCATTAAGGGCATGTCCCTCCAGAAGGAGACCTCGAGGAAAACCCAGGACATGCTGGAGGGACTATTTCTCTAGGCTGGCCTGGGAACACCTCAAAATCCCCCCGGGGGAGCTGGAAGAAGTAGCCAGAGAGAGGGAGGTCTGGGCCTCCCTGCTAAGGATGCTGCCCCTCGGATGTGTGTGTGGGGGGCGGTGGCTGCCTCTCGGCCTGGGATTTTGGGGGCATCTAAGGGGTTGCTCGGCCACGGGGGGGTTGCCTGGGGCTCCCTGGCCTCCGCTCTTTCTGCTGGCCTGGCTGCATCTGTGGGCCCAGGGCAGTTCCTGGGTTTGCAGTGGCGTTTTTTTTTTTTTGCACATGTACTGGTATACGATGCACTGGCACGCCTTGGGATGTGGGATAAAACTCATACTGGGCTTAACCTTAGACACGTTAATCCTAAATACCTGCTTTAGGTACTACCACTCACTCATTCCCCCTGTTCACAGCCACCACCATTATAGCTAAGCTTCACACTAGTCACTATACTGGCTGGATTACACAACATAATAAGCACAATATATTCTACAACTTCACATCTCACCCTCACTGTAAAACAATCTATTCTTCCCACCTTTTCTATTTCCTGCCTTGAGTCTCTTCTCCCTGCTCCCTTTCCCCTCCCCCTCCACTTAGGTGTAACACTGCTCTCCCTTTTTATATCCTCCCTATAATAAAACATTTCTTACCCTTCCTTATGGAGGGCTGGTGATGGTCACAATTAAGCAATAAAATAAATCAATTTATTTTATTGCAATAACCAAACATGCATTACTGTCTCATAATGATTGAACTTCCTGTGGTGTTGACCTTTGACATCATGTGCAGACAAGTTAAAAAAAAAAAAAAAAAAGATGCTGCCCCTGTGACTTGGCAATGGATAAGCGGAGGAGGATAAATGGATGGAGTTATGATTGAGTATAACAGTTACTGTATAACTGAGTACAACAGACTCTGTTATACTCTGTCAGTTTCACAATAACAGAAAAAGAAAACCCTACGACTGACACAAACACAAAAAGTTAACATCTACTGAACTTGGATCCACAGGATGCTGGAGACCACCTGGGTCTGAACAGGACCAGAACTAACGCTCTGAGCATCAGCTGTAACATTAACGATCAGAATTTATCTAATGAACATCCAGTTGGTTTGTTTCAGAGGAAATCAGATCATGTTTCAGATGGTGATGAAGCTACAGCTTAATTTGACTTTATTCTGCTGAGTCATGGTCTCCAACAGTGAAGCTGGTCTATATAAGGTCACACACCAGTCTATATAGAGGTTGATTAATTATCGTTCATTAATCCAGGGTTGATTAATCGCTGTCGGGCTAGGAGCATCACTTACGTTTCTGTACGGGCGTTTCTGAGGACGCCCTTTAAGGTGAGAGGAAGGTTTGGATGAAACCTGAGAGGAGGAGGAGGAGAAAAGAAAGGAAAAGAGGAGGAAGAGGAGTGTCAGTACCCAATCCTGATCCTTTCAATGCGTGACACATACGCATTTCAACCTGATGTGAGTCACTGAGTAATATTTAATTAGTTCAAACACTGCCATTTAAAAATAAGACATTTATGTTTTGAGTGAATTCAGATTAATTTTGTTCTTTATCTTATTTTCTGTTTGGTTTTTCATTGTCAATGTTGCGTATTGTGTTTTATCCATTTTTTTATAAACATTTAAAAACACCATATTTAAAAACAGTCATATTTATGTGTACTATTAAAATATTTAACAAACGTTGGTCGGTTTACATTCAAATATTACGTCCCAGCAGCTCTGTGAAGGAAGTCTACGCGCATGAGTTGAAAGGATCTGGTGTCACGTACTATATTATAGTATAGGGTTAGGTTATATATATTATCACCCTTCACCTAACTAATCAAACACCTGTCCGTTCACTTTGAAAACAAAAAACAAACAAAATTGAATTTTATTTTTTTTTAGCAAAAAATGACTTCCCAATAGTGTGCATGTGTGTACATGTGCATATACAATCTCAGTACGATGGAAACTCAGTACATGACACAGGTCTGTGTAAGAATTGGACACTGATCACTTTTTATGCTTTGTTAACTTTGCATTCATTCTTACTTGAACTGTTGAATGTAAAGATTTTTATTTTGTTTTAATTATTTATTTTCTACCTGAATGGTTACTTTTGGGGACGTCTTCACTGGGTGTCCTCAGCATCCAATCAGGACACACATGCACCCATGCACGCATGTGTGTGCACACAAGAATTTTTAAAACCAATTCAAAAATTGCAAAAATTTACATTTTGCACTGTTTGATCTTAAGAAGGTTGTTATTAGAGCTTCAAAATGCAAAAATAAGAAATGTGAGACAAAAAAAATTTGAGTCAGCAATTTATTGTAAATAAGAATAAAATTGAAATAGGATGTTGATCAGCTGATCAAAAGTTTAAAACTGCAGCACAAAAAACCCTCAAAATACAGGACTCAGTGATGAGTAACTGCACCATTGTGACATTATTCCTCTGTGAACTGCAGCGTTGTCCTGTTAAAACCCAGTCATTCGCACACAGACGAGGACCTTCAGTCATGAGGAATGAACCCTCCAACATCTCCACAGAGCCAGCCTCCGTTTGACGCCCCTGCACAACATGACAACAATGCTTTTTTCCGTCGCCCTTTCCAGCATGCAAAACGACAAAAAACAAAAACAAAATGATGTGATTTTGCTCTGAATGTCAAAATGAATTTCTGTGATTGCAACCATGTCGGAAATGAACGGAATAAAAAAAATAAATAAATAAATAAATTAAGGAAAAAGCACCCAGACCGTGATGGCGCTCCCTTCACTGTGCCAAACATCTCAGTGGATCTTCTCTTCATGCAGTAACATTGGAAACCATCAGGACAGTCAAGCTTAATTTTTTTCTCATCAGAGAATAACACTTTCTTCCACCTTTCAGTGTCCCATGTTTGGTTCTCTCATCCAAACTCCAAAATGATCCGTTTGTGGTGTTGAAGGAAATGAGGCCTTTGGATCATCGAGGATCATCCCATGTTTTGACAGACAGCCAAACAAATCCTCTTGTTTATGGTCGGTGAATCATCTTCTGGGTCGACCACTTGACTTTTTGTTCCATACCCTCACAATCATTTAAAAAGTTCAAAAATGACCGTCTAAAGGTGCGTTCACATCGAACGCGACTGAAATGACTCAAGCGACGCGATTACATTAAAATCAATGTAAATGAAACAACCTCAAGTTATCCCCCTAAAGCGACGTGACGTGTGTAATTTGGTCATGCTCGACCTTGTCGCTCAAAGTAGAAAAATCGGAAATTTTTAAGCAACAAATCCCTCGTCCTTCACCGTCTGTAGAGCGGAGGCTGTAGCCCCTCCCTGTTCCCGCCCACTACAGTTCAGACAGCTGCAGCGGAGGCTGTATGGCTTCCTCAATTTATCTGCCGAAAAATAAAGCGGTTAACTTCTTGAAAACCACAGTAACTACTAGGGATGTAACGATTAATCGTAAGGCAGTTAAAAATGGATTCTTAGGTGTCACGGTACACATCGATGCTCTGTAAATTGAATCGCAGTACTATTTTTAAACAGCAGAGGGCGCTATATATTTATCCCTTCTCTCGTCCATAAGTGTCGGCAGCAGGCGGCATCTCTTACTACTTTCTTTCTGGCCTCCTTCTACTCTTAAATATGTTCATAAATGATTCATTACCCCTTTAGCACCAAAAGAATATCTGTAATATTACGTGAATATCTGTAAAAGTCACGTTTTTCTATTAGCTCTGTCTGCTAGCATAGCTTCTCTTCTTCACTGCACTGAGCTGCATGCCAACCGACCACTGGGTTGTCAGCGCCCTCTGCTGGTTCAAACAAATATCTGACGTAAAAACAGTACAATTACTTTTATTCTTTTTAAGTCCAATTGTTAAGGCACAAAATACATTTTCAGCAGCAGAAAAATAATAATAAAAAGAAAAATAACTATTATGCAGTTTTGCATTGTTTATTATAGAACCAGAATTTAAATTAATAGGCTTCTTCTTCATTTGTATTATTTATTTATTTCATTCAAGATGTTTAGTTAGATTGCATTGTTTTTAATAGTTTATCAATGGATTCTTTTGACAATGAAAAATAAAAGGAAAATAGTACAGTATTTTCTAGTTTTATCCCCAAAAAATAAAGAAATATTTTTCAGTCTTATTTTGTAAAATAAATCGTGAATCGCATCGGGAGTTGAATGAATCGTTACATCTCTAGTAACTACTGATCATAACACATTCTGAGTGAACTCATCCTTTAATATCTCTGTAAGTTGATCATTTAAACCGTAAAAACGGAGCAAGAAGGAAAAGAAGTGATTAACCTTCTCTCTCTCTCTCTACCCTGTCACCAGCTAGACCTGCCCCCCCGTAATCGTGACACCAGAGCGATGGAGTGACCAATAAGCACTACTATGTGCAAACGACACATCAGGGCCAATGGAAGCTACAGTGTGAACGCACCTTAACTGTGTTCAACCTCAGCAGTCATGGTGCGTTGCTTATGCAGCTCAACAATCAACACTTTTCTGTCTTTGCATCAGGAGGTCATCACAGTGTGAAAACCCGACGGAAAATGACATTGAATCCACATTTTGAACAAATGTGGGCTTTTAAATGAAAGATGAAATTATGAAGAAGATGAGAATGTTTGACAAGGGAAGAAACGAAGTTTGATGTAAAATGATCTGTGTTCAAATCAGGGACGGATCTGGATAAGCATAATGCTTTTTACCGTCGCCCTTTCCAGCATAAAAAAGGACAAAAAAAAAAAAAAACAATGATGTGATTTTGCTCTGAATGTCAAAATGAATTTCTGTGAATGCAACCATGTCGGAAATGAACTGAATAAATAAATAAATAAATTCTGCGAGCTTAAACTTTTGATCAGCTGATAAACCTGTTTCAGTTTTATTGTTGTTTGCAATAAATTGTTTACTTTTTTTTGTCTCACTATCCTTTCTTCTTTTTGCATTTTAAAACTATACTTGGAACCTTCTTAAGATCAAACAGTGAAAAATGTAAATTCTTGCAATTTTTCAACTATTCTTAAAATTTTGATCAGTAGTGTATACAGTACATATATATATATACAGTATATATATACATATATATATATACAGTATATATATCTTTGTCCTCAAACACGGTGTTAGTGCGTTTAATTATTTTGTTAATTTGTTTCACAAAACAAAAACAGTTTAAAGTAAAAGAGAGAAAATGATTTGTGTTGTTGTGATGAAGTGATGATGATGATGATGATGAAGGCTTTACCTGCTGGGGTATGTTAGTTGAGTAGAAACGAGTCTCAGCCTCATCGTATCGATGTTTGTCGTACCAAATGTTGTCAGAGGTCAGACACTGCATTATGTTCCTGTAGAAATACATAAGGTTAGCATCAGGATTAGCATTAAGGTTAGCATGAGGTTACTGAGTGCAGAGCAAACACAGCGCTGTGAATAGAACATCACTGATTCACTAAATCTTTATTCCACCAACACTCAGTTCCTACTTTTCCATCTCACAGGAGCGCCGGCCCCTCCATGTTGGCCCCTGACCCACTTTGTCAGGCTAGGATTTACTAGGGGTCCCTGAAGGTCCTATGGTGCTGTGAAACTCAAAGAACTGCTCAGCACCCCCTTAGGGTCAGAAAACTCCAGACGCTTGTGCGTGCGTGCGCGCACACACACACACACAGAGCATGTGGGCGGGGCCTCTCCATTACTGCTCAAGACCAGTCAAACACCAGGTGATCAGACGTGGCTGAGAGGAACTACAACCATTAAATACAGAGTTTAGAAAAGATCAATCATTAACCAAAACAAACTGTGTGTGTGTGTGTGTGTGTGTGTGTGTGTGTGTGTGTGTGTGTGTGTAAAGTCTCACATCATGTTTGATGACCAACATAAGTAGGGCGGGGCTCTCTAATAAATAGGGTTAGGGTTAACCCTAACCCTATTTATTAGGGTTAGGGTTAACTCTAACCCTATTTATTAGGGTTAACTCTAACCCTAACCCTAAAACACAAAATCCACTGAATGTGGGAATTAACAGAATGTAGATGAAACGCCTTCACCATTAGGTGAACAACTTTTTTTATGGGGAACCTATAAAAAAAACACTTCAAACACCTTCTAAACTGTCAAAAAATGACCATCAATACCAGTGATTATAGAGTATTAAACATCGTAGATTAACCCTAATACTGTACAATTATCTGCCCCTAGTGGAAAGGGTAGGGATGTCATCAGGATCATTTAAATTAGGTTAATTTAAATTAAGTTGATCACAACTTAATCAATAAACCTGATCAGATTCAGTAAACCATTGATCCCTGAGAGGATATGTTGACATTAATGCTGTTCTCATATATCTTTATATGACATAAATAATTAAAAAGGTTAGTCACAATAATCCATGTCAGTATAACTTATATCTACCTTTTAATTAAAAAATGTAATTCAAAAGCACTATCAGACTTTAGAGTGGCTGAGGTCTCCCTCATAGGAATGTGCAATATTTTATCGTTTATGATTCATCGTCAAAAACACTCTCACCGGTAAGAATATGTCATCCCACAATATAAACCATAAATTCCCATGTCGATAAATGAAACAAGATTCATCAGCAGTAAAAACACTAATGGAGTTATTTTTGCTTTTCATGTGTTTTTTAGAAAACAATTTTATTTCAAATGAGGAAAATGAATTACATACAATAAGAATAATAGAGTGACCCACATGCACAAAAAACCCCTCACCCAGCTATGATGCTTTCTTTCACCATTTCCACATCGGTAAATGAGTGAGTGTCCATGCTGCTCGTAGAAGAGCTATGATTGTCTGCTGCAGCGTACGAGAAGATGATAGTTTAAAGTAAGTGGTTACAGTTTTATCTGCTGAGCATCTGAACCCAGTGGATAGTCGTTGTCACAGTTGGCGTGGGTCGTCTTGAAGTGCAGTCGGACATTGTCGCTTTTCCTTTGAATGTGCCACGCCTTCTGTTTATCTGAAGCACTATAATATGCAACAGACTCTTCTCATAATAGAAGCTATAATCAGCAGTGCTGATTAGCAGAGTGTTGTGAAGTGTTGCAAAGCCACGTGTACAGTTTTTAGCGGACAATAAACAATTTATTTACTAACTATGGATAGATGGGCCACGAGCCGGTTGAGTTTGAGGAATGGGCCGGTTTTGGCCCACGGGCCGCCAGTTGAATAGCCCTGCTCTAGTGGCTCTGCTCCATTCATGGTGGACAAATTCATGAAATAATTGATTAACTGTATGATTGCAGTCCAAACTAATCTGACATTGCACACCATTGAACCAAGCGCCAGCCATGTTACATGTATGAGCTCTGTCTGTTACTGAACACCAGAGATATTTGAGCCACAGACAGACAGACAGACAGACAGACAGACAGACAGACAGACAGACAGAGATTCCTTGCTTTATAGATAGATGATAAAAACTGTAGACACTGTCAGCTGAAGCTGTTTTTAAAATGTGCACAAAGTCACATGATTAGTTTTATCAATGTTGATATTGTTCTCTACATCTCTGCTAATAAAGGCTTTAACAGACTTACCTTATTTAGGGGTTTGTCTGAAAAAAGAAGCTAACAGGTACGCTATGCTATAATAGTTAGGGGGAACCCCAATTACATCACAGAGAAAACATCAATAGATATTGATTATTGCCATTCTGGTTTGATTGTATGCATCAAAGCATCATCTCAAGGCAAGGGCAAAATATTGAGATACATATTGTATATTGTGATATAGCTTGAAAATATTGAGATATTTAAAAAAGGTTGTATCGCCCAGGCCTATGAGAGAGTTAGTGTTAGCTTGAAAATGCTAAGAATGTTCTCACTGCATCAGGGAGTATTAGTGTTACGATGCCAATGGTGAGTTCAAGTGTTTAATGTAACATCCAAAAAGAAGCTGCTACTGTTAATCTGCAAACAGGCTTAGCTTAGCTTATCCTGCTTCATCTGATCTCAGCATGAAAAAACATGTTAAAGGGGGGGTATTATGTAAAATCGACTTTTTCAAGATGTATATCATGTCAACATGTCATTCCCTCATTAAAAACATGCTGAGTGTTGTCTTGGTTCATTCATGTACAGGATGTTTGATTCATCTTTAAAAATTCTGACAGCATCTATTTTAGGTGTAAATACGCCTGAGTCCTCCTAGGAACGCCCCCACCTTCTAGAGACGCCTCTGACCCCTTGTCACCACCCACCGCTTCACAGCAGAGCCCCTCCCCCTCATTTGTTCTCTTCCTTAGTTCAGCCCACAGCACCGCCTCAGCAGATTTAGCTTTTCATTTACTTAATTTAAATACTTTTGTAAGAAACCCCTGGTTTATGTTATCTGTAGTCATTAATGAACACATTAAAATACAAAAATAAAATGAAAATGTAAATAAAACTCGTACCCCTCCCCCGCTTCCAGCTCCGTCAAAACCACTGCAGTCACAGCAAACATCTGATAAATAACTGTGTGTTGATTGGTTTATTCTGCTCATCACAGCAGCAGAAAGTGGATTAATAAATACACAGACTCAATGTGATCCTTGGGTTAGAGTTAGAGTAACCCTGACTATAGCAGCAGCAGAGTAACACACACGGGTAAGTGTGTGTGTGTGTGTGTGTGTGACAGATCTCCATCCGTACATTAGCATTCCTCACTTTGATAATTATTCTAATGTATTGTAGCGATGTAAAAATGTAGAAAGTATCTAAATACAGTGCACAAAAAAACAGACGTAAACATCCATGATTGTTTGTATAAGTACTGAAGGGGGCGTGTTCATGGGCGTGTCAGACAAGCTTGGCGTTTCTCTTTAACTTTGCCCTGGTAAATTACAGCTGCATACAGCTGTGTCACTATAGCGGAGCGTGAGGGACAGGATGTTGTCTCATAGACTCTACACACATTGGACAGGGCAGGGAAGGGGGAGGTCTATGCAAATCCAGGGACACACCCCCCCAAAACAAAGCATCACAGAACTCATTTTTACAGGGTATTAAACCTCCTCTGTTCCTTCATTCATGTTAAATTTTGACCAAACACCAGCACAGATGTTATTTAAACCACAGGGAAGTGTTTTAACAGATGAACATTTTTCATAATATGTCCCCTTTAACAATCAATAACACTGATATTGATCTGTAATCACACACAAACACATTATTTAACAGCATGACAATCACAAAGCTAACAGTAACTTTCAATAATAGGATTAGATGATCAGTAGAGTAGCTGGAGAGTATTGATTAGATTTCTTTGATCTGTAATTAGAAGCTCAGTGATCAGAAATATTTTAACAATAACTTGTTCTTCTCAGCACAACAGTCTGTGAATTTAATGATTACAATCATCAATAATTCATTTGCGCATAGACACACACACACACACACATACACACACACACACACACACACAGACACACACACACACTTAGACACACACACACATTTACACACACACTTACACATATACACACACTTAGACACACACACACACTTAGACACACACACACTTAGACACACACACACATATAGACACGCACACACACACACTTAGACACACACACACACTTAGACACACACACACTTAGACACACACACACACATATACACACACACACATATACACACACACACATAGACACACACACACACATACACACACACATTGACACACACACATATACACACATACACACACACACATACACACACACATTGACACACACACATATACACACATACACACACACACATACACACACACATTGACACACACACATATACACACATACACACACACACATACACACACACATTGACACACACACACACACATATACACACACACATAGACACACACATACACACACACATTGACACACACACACACACACACACACACACACACACATATACACACACACACATACACACACACATACACACACACACACACACACACTTAGACACACACATACACACACACATTGACACACACACATAGACACACACACACATAGACACACGCACACACAGACACACACACACACAGACACACACACACACATAGACACACACACACACACACACATAGACACACACACACACACACACTCCTAAAATGGATAAAAAGGTCCTTTTATGGGATAATTTCCTTCTGCTCGACTTCGTTTAATCCTCAGTAAACAGTGTGTGAGGTTTGTGCTGCTATTAATAATAATTATTATTATCATTATTATTTATTATTATTATTAGGATCTTTCTGTGTTGTCTTCTTATTGCACTGACATGTCAGAACATTTCCCCACTGTGAGATGAATAAATAATTCTCTTTATATTAATATTAATATTATTATTATTATAACCCTGCACGTGACGGGACTCGGTTTAATTCGGTTCCAACAGCTGCTTAGTCCAACACGTGGCGCTGAAAGTTTTAAACTCGGTTATTAATGCATTTATTTCGTATATTTCATATTATTTTGTCTAAACAACGAAGCGTAAACACAAGTGAAGGTGAATAAAACACTTACTGTCAACTTTTCAGAGGTTTTCTTCGCTTAGATCGTGTTTTTGTGAAGCTTCGGCTCCAGTCGCACAGAAAAGGACGAAACCACTCATTGTGCAGAGGGGAGACTTTGACATGAATACATTAAACTTCTTCTGCTCACATTTTAATGACATTTTATCACATCTAGCGATGATAAACACACAGTGTGTGTAAAAGTCAGGGATTTATCAAACTGTGACGAAGAAAACACAAACCAAACATTCATAGCATTATTGGTACAGTCCAACGCTCTCTGACCGCAGGACGTGAGCTCAGAAAAACACGCGAGAATAAACGAGACAGCTGCCATACAACTGGCGCCATCTGGCGGCATTGTGAGGCGTTACACCATCAGCGGTAATACACCGATTAAAATGCATTTTTAATGAAAAAACACGAGGAAATAATACACAATGTTCACCACGTTTACAGTAATGCAGGCTGTATAAAAAATAGCTATTTTCATGATTTTAAAATGCTTTAAAATGCAGACATGGAGCAGTTATGAATCAAAAAAGCCTTTTTTCACTGAAATCACTATTTTCTCATATTCTGCTTTAACTTGCAGACTTTTCTGCTCACATTCACTCTTCATACTTTATACTGACCCTGACTTTGTCTAACCATGACATCAGCTCTGATCACAACCGCTACCGCCTCCTCTTCTTGGCTAAATTTGAGGTTATATGTGCAGACTTTACTCATACAGCTTTCATATAGTCCCTCCTATCTCCTTTCCTATACACTTTTCCTTAACCCTCTGGATGACGTCACAAGGTTAAGGAAAGGTGTTGGGAAATGCGATCACATTTATTTTGACAATCAGATGCACTTCCACTAGGTGACGTAATAATCAGATGACCACAAAGGTTAGTGACGTCTGCCGTGGTGGTACAAATTTCCAATGTTTTTTTTTTTTACTTTATTAAACATTTCTTTTAAGTGAGAACTAAAACATTTCAACATTAACAACTTACATTTTGTACAGAATAGTCAAGAAAAAGCAGCTGTGATGTCATTCAAAATATAGAAATGAAATGACAGCGTCTTAAAAGTGCAATAAATGATCTGAACTTAAGAAAAAAGAAATAAATAATAATGATAAGTAATGAATGAACAAAGTGCTGCAGGCAAAGTTGAAACTAAAATAATAGCAACATCACAAAAGGATAATAAAACACAAGGTAATTTAAACAACAGTAGGAACATCATAAAAAGATGATAAAAATTAAAAGCAATTTAACCAAATGTTTTTCTGTAAAGTTTGATCTTCAGATGTTTTTTAAAAGATTCCACACAGACAATCACAGAGGTGGTGTTGGTTATTCCAGAGTCTTGGTGTTACCGCCTGGAGCACCAGGTCACCCTGGTTTTTAAAATGAGTTTTTGGGATCATGAGGAGACCCTGACCTGATGACTGAAGGGTGCCCCCTAAAGTGTAGGGGTACAACATGTCAGTGATGTATTGAGGGGTCTGACCATGCATCACACAGAAAGTCAGGACTAGAATTTTAAACTCAATATGAAAATGAACTGGAAGCCAATGAAGACTGTAAATAATGTGGGATGTTCTAGAAGCACCAGTTAAAAGTCTGACAGCAGCGTCTGAACGATCTGGAGTCTGTTTAGGGTCGACTTATTAAAACATGTAAAAACAGAATTACAGTAGTCAATACGAGATGATATAAATGTGTGTATGACCAGTTCTAGATCTGATTTTAATAATAAATACCTCACTTTAGAGATATTTCTCAGGTGGTAAAAACAGTTTTTAGTCAATTGACGACAATGTCCCTCCAAAGACATGGACTGATCAATAACAACCCCAAGGTTTCTGAGGCTGGTTTTAACAGATGAGCCCAGATCACCAAGAGAGTTTTTAATTAGAGGATGTTTTTATCACATGATCAGAGTTTATGTTTTATTAGAATTTATCTGGAGATCATTTGATGACAGACAGTTTTTGATACAGGATATACAATCTAAGAACTCTGATAAAAAGTGAAACGCTGAGTCATTAAAGGAGCAGAACAACTGGATATCATCAGCATAAAAATGATTAGATACATTTTTAAAACCATGGATCAACGACCAAGAGGCATCAGATACAATAAAAACTAAACAGGAACCAGAACAGAGCCCTGGGCTACTCCACATGACAGGTTGGACATATTGGACATAACATCATTAATAGTAACATTAAAGGTTCTTATATTATTATAAGATGTAAACCATTGGAGAACAGTATCAGAAAACCATCTCAGATGTAAGTGGATCAACCAGTATACTATGATCTACTGTATCAAAGGCAGCATCAGATCAAGTCAAACTAAAACTGTGTAACGACCAGAGTCAGTGACATCATCACGTCACTAGAAACTGTCAGAAGATCAGTTTCAGTGGATTGATCTAAAACCAGATTAATATTTATCATAAATATCATGTATGAGGTTAGCTGCTTAGCAACTGTAGGAGCCATAATTTATTTGTCAAAATACCTGTTTAATATGTTTTAGCATTTACCTGACCTGTAGATGGGCGGAGCATGCAGGTTATTTAGGTTGCCATGGTGATCACACACGTGTGGTCAATCAGGGGAGCAAACAGTTTTGAACGGTACTCAACCCTATGCAAGAGTAAAGAGTCAAACACTAACGGACTATGTTTTCATATTCTTTACCATGAAATACCTGTTGGAACAACATCCCTGCACCACCAGAAGTGAACCTATAGTTAAAGAGACTTCATTTCAGTACAAAACTGCTTCGGTTGGACTGAGGATTAAAGCGGGCACTGGTGAGAAAGCGCTGGAATAGGCCGAGCTATTGGAGCTCACCCAGCAGGGAGGAGGCTGGAGAGGGGCGGGGCCTCGCTGTGAGGAGCGAGGACAGCGCATCGGTTGCAGCTGAAGACACTGCTGCATCAGGCTCCAGAATAGGACTCTGAAGGCAGAGCATCAAAGCCCATTGTGGTTTGGAGGTACGTCAGTGACTATGTGTGTCAACTCACAGCAGTAAAGAAGCTCAATGCACTGATGAGAGAAAAACACCTGCTTTAGGAAACTGCGCGTCAACACGTGCGTTCATTAACATTGGCGTAAAATATAAACTATTGTAAATAAAGCATTGACTAAGAGCCGACATGGCTGAAGTGAAATTAACACCCAAAGCTTTACTAGCAAAAATAAGTAATTTAGAAAAAGAAAGAAAGATTAAAATAAATAAACTCTCCAAAGACAAACAAGCTATTAATGTACTAATGGGCAACAAAGACAATATAAATGAGGTCAAAAGTGAATTTAACAAATATGTGGGTTTGTTTGAAGAAATAAGTAAAGTTCATAACATTTTGTTGTGTTTGCTGCCTCAAGAGGAAGCAGAAAAGCATCATATTTGGTTCCAAGCTAAAATGTTGAATGTCAATAATTTTATTGCTGTTACAACAAAGTAGATCAATGAAGTGCAAAGTTGCCCAGCTGTTGTGTTAAGTTATGTTGTGCAGAATATAAATGAACAAAATACAGCAAAGGTGGCTCAACTATAGAGATTAACATTGAACCACATGATAGCATTTCAAATGTTGCTTCAAAATCCTCGAGGAAGGATTCCTGCTGTAAAGGTTCCACAAGGACCTGTTCATCCTCCACCAGTATTTGCTCAACAGCTTCTGAACATTTAAGAGCAGAGGCAGAAAGGGCTGCACTCTTAGCACGTACCGCTGCTTTAAAGAGTATGAATGCCTTAGAAGAGCAGGAACAGGTTTTAAAAAGAAAAAGGGAGCAGCTTGAGTTGGACACAGAAATAGCAGCCGCTAGTGCTAAGTTAGCAGTACTGAACCCAACAGTCAGCTGTAAAGGAAGTGTGGCTTCAAAACACTCTGATGGGATGGAGTCATATTTTCTTAAAGAATCAAAGACTAAGTCCACTTCTTTAAAGCCACTTGTTTCTAAATACGTGCCTCATCTTTCACTGCAAAAGAATTCGGAACCTTTGTCAAATAAGGAGGTTGCGATCAATTTAAATGCAGATCACTACAGTCAGCAGTTGGAGCCCACATCCAGTCAAGTTCAGACCAACCTAAACCCTACAGTGTCTCAAAGCAATCAATCATCAACAGGAGATCTGTACAGTGTACTACAACAACAAAATGAGATTACAACTCTTCTAGTCAAAATGCAAAATTCCCATTTGTTGCCACACCGAGAGATTCCAACTTACAATGGAGATCCTTTACAGTTCAATTCATTTATAAAATCCTTTGAGCACTGTGTAGAGAGAAAGACTAGCTGTAAAGGAGACTGTACTACCTGGAGCAGTACACCACTGGACAACCAAGAGACATTGTAAGCAGCTGTCTTCACATGAATCCTGAAAGAGGTTATGATGTTGCCAAAGAACTATTAAAAGTTCACTTTGGAAATGAGTTACATGTAACAGCAGCTTATATAGAAAAGATAATCATCTGGCCAAGTATTAAGTCTGACACAAAAGCACTGACAGCCTTTGGGCTCTTCCTACGTGAATGTTGCAATGGAAGAGTTACGCTATTTAGATGAGTTAAGCATGTCTGCTAATATGAAACTTTTGATTCAAAAATTACCCTATAAACTTAGAGACAAATGGAGAACTAAGGCAAATGAAATTTTTGAAAGAACTGGTGATAGGGCACAGTTCAGAGATATCGTTAACTTTATTGAGTTGCAAAATAGAATCACTTCAGATCCAGTTTTTGGTGACATACAGGACACACATCCTGTGCAAAGGACATTAAGATCAAATACATCCCAAATGAAATCTCAATTAAAAAGAAATAGCTTTGCAACTCATGTTTTAGTTAAAGATAATTACAAGGTGATTGATAATAAACAGCAGGACACTTGGAAAAATGATGTTTCCGCTGCTGAGACGAGCCTTTCTTGTTTGTATTGTGCACATGATGGACATTCATTGGAGCAATGTCACCAACTGTGTAAAATTTCACATCGAGAAAAGTAATGCTACGTTCACACCAAACGCGGTTTCTGCGGCACAAGCTAACAGATTACATGCAAAGTCAATGGTTTAGACGCGCTGGGAGGCGAATTATTCGCCAGTGGGGCGGCGCGGACTGTTTCGCGCGTTGAACGCGAAGGCTGCGGCAAGCGCGCTCCCGATTTTCGCGTTATTCGCCGTTCGCTTGAGTTGAAAATATTGAACTCCAGCGGCTGTTTCGCGTGACGCGCAGGCGTGAAAGCCAATCACAGTCCTTGTTGGCAATGACGTCAGGCAGGCAACACGGAAACCAGTATTTTCACCCGTTCAACCATTGAGGAGAAGCTAATGGTAGCGGTGTGTGACCACAGGGAGCTGTATGACACGGCCTGTTATTTTAACCAGGACCAGGAAGGATTTGGTGTGGAGGAGAATCATCGAGGAGGTGGAGCAGCAGGTAAATGTTCTCTCTGTAGTTTTCATCTTTGAAAGTCGGCAGTGAGCGAGGATAGCATTAGCTAATGATAGCATTAGCCGCTAACACCAGCTTTTTTCACTGATGGTTTATGAGAGGAAAAAAAAGTCAGGAGAACCGTAGTGGGTCATCTGCAGGAACATCTAAACTGTGGAAATACCCTGTGGTCATGACCTTCATAGACCCTTTGTTTCACCACGAGAGACAAGCAGTAACATGGGGTAGAGGGTTGAGGAAGACAGGACCACAGAGTATGGTCAACCATCAGAGACTGGAGGTTTGTTTATCAGTGCAGACATATAGAAATATATACCAGGTTAATATTCAGGCCTTTATGTATCACAGGGCTTCTTCTAGTGGGGGATCTAAATCTAGTTTAATGATTTAAAATGTACAGTAATGTGTTCATATATTGTGTTTGCTGTCACTCAGAGGTAAACAATCAGATGAGTGATGGAGAAGGACAGGGAACAGATAGTGTTCAGGGAGCAGGAGAAGATGATGATGATGATGTTGATGTTGATGATGGTGCTACAGCAGCATCTCCTGCAGAAACAAGTGCAGCCAAACCATCTGATATGAACATGACAGAAGTTGTTTTGCTTTCTGTTATAAATAAAATGTATCTATAAATGTTTGTTACATCAGTGATGACAATGTTGATCATTACCTCATTTAATGTTTAATTAAAATATATCTATGATCATATTTAAGTAACAGTGACTTGATAATATATATATATATATTTGTTTATTTTTAAGGAAAAAGAACAAAGAAGAGGTCCAGCCAAGGCTCTCCAAGAGAGGTGGAGCAGCTTATCCTACAGACCTTCAGGAGACCACCTCCTCACCACCAGCTCTGACTGAGGATGAGATGTTTCTCAGAGACCTGCTTCCTATCCTGCAAAAAGTGTCACCAGAATTTAGGGAACGTTAAATTTCAAAGTTACAAACTTCTTGATTATCATCCGGTAACACTAAATTTGGAAAATATTAATGAGGTTTTTGATTGGTCTGGATGGGCTGGGGTGGGCGGGACTCTTTGCATGGCAGGAACCACATTGTGAATAGTTGTTTATACTAGTTTGTTTATTATGTAAGTTTTATAATATTGAAGTAAATAGTTTGTTTAAAATTGAGGTATTATGTTAATGTACATGTGTTCTTTCAGAATTGTTGATTAAAAACACATTTTAAAGTGTACTTTTGCTTTCTTTTTAATTTCTATCAATGCATATTAACAGCTATGTGTTCATCACATCAAGGTTATATATATTATTAAATTAATTTCAGAGGTGAGGTTTCTGTGATTATTTCTTTCTGGTTAAAAATGAAGCTGACAGACGTTTCTCTCCCCATTCTTCCATATTTATTATACACATGTTAATACAATAGGAAGTTTGCTCTATAGATGTATGTGGTTGGCTCTTTAAATAGTCGTTGTGGGTGTTCTGGTGCAATATGTCTAGCCATGGAACGGCTCCTGTAGAGAAGATGTGAAGACCTCTCGTCCATAGCTGTTAGCTGTGGTCCTGAAGGAGTCACCTGTGGTCAGATACCTGCACAGTGAACAACATAGAAAAGCTCAGATCATTGATAATCAGATATATATAATGTGGGTGTGTCTACGTGTGCATAAAAGGTGTAGAGATTAGAGAGAGAACAGGCCTTATCTCCCAGAATGTGTTACTATGACAATAATTAACAGTAGTAAATAAATAATGATTTATTAATAAGAGTTAAAAACAATAAATATTAATGAAACAAGCCTCATCTTCCAGAATAGGTCTCCAGAGGACAAAAAATAACAATAGTAAATAATTTATTATGATGAACTTTTATTTTAATTGTAATATATTTATGATAAAAACAATAATAAAGCAGGCCTTTTCTCCCAGAATATGTATCTCCAGAAAACAATAATTTTAATAATTCTGCTTATAATTCCCTTGGGATTAATATAGTATCTATCTTTATTGTGTATTTAAGAGATGTGTCTGATGAATCATGGCATCTTCGGTTGCTTATGAAACTTACCGGAGACAGACAGACAGTTGTTCGGCTGCAGAGATGGAGCTCCGGTAGTTGGTATCCTGGGGGACATCCGTGGGCCAATCAGACCCATCAGGTCGTTGATAGGGGAGCTGGTCATCCACAGGTACCGCTGGAAGCAGTCATCATCCAGGTGTAGCTTCTGAAGCAGGTAGTGAAGCTCACCTAGTTGGATGTGGCGCTGGTTAACCTGGTGAAGCCAGGAAAGCCGACGTTTCTTCCCCTTCCGAGGTTAGGAGCAGTGAATTAACGGAGGTCCTCCATAGTTGATGGTGGAAACAAACAGAGCCTGGTTGTCGTCGTTTGGGAGTCTGGTGGGCGGAGCTTCGCTTCAGACGCGAATGTGAAGCGAATAGGGAAACATTTTTTGATCCCGCGAATCCTGCGGAAGGTTTCGCGCGACAGACGCGATCGGTCCCGCAGAAACCGCGTTTGGTGTGAACGCAGCATTAGAGTTTTTGAAGGAGAAGGGTCTATGTTTTGGCGGTCTAAACACAGGGCATTTAAGTAAAAGCTGCGACAGGCGAAGCATTTGCATGCACTGTAAGAAGTTGCATCCCACTATTTTGCACATAAAACAAGCAGAGGTTGATCAAAAGTACAAAGAGCAGACAAAGAATTCCTCTCAACACTGCACAACTTCTTCCACCTGTGGTCATACAGGGGCTTTCCACCATAATGGCATTCTTCCCATCCTGCCTATTCAAGTTAAGAATTCTAAAGGAGATAAAATCATTAAAACATATGCATTTCTGGACCCAGGAAGTACAGGCACCTTCTGCTCTGAAAACCTCCTTCAAAAACTGGACACTCAAGGACGCAAAGCTAAGATTCATCTCCGCACGATGGGCCATAACAGGACAGTTACAACTTTGATCGTTAATGGCCTGGAGATTGCTGAATTAACAGGCAAGCAATTTTATCAGCTTCCTTGTGTGTTTTCACAGAAAGAGATGCCTGCTTCTACAGACAACATCATAAGTGAAAGAGAGAAGAGCAAATGGCCTTATCTGAAAGATCTTAAAATTCCGTGCATAAATGCAGACATTGACCTGTTAATAGGCACCAATGCAGCCCAGTTGTTGGAACCTTGGGAGGTTATCAACAGTATGGGTGAGGGGCCTTACGCAATAAAAACTCTATTGGGGTGGGTTATAAATGGGTCAGTGCATGGACGTGGCGATAAGGAACCTGTGTATCCTCCAGTATATGCCAACAGAACTGTAGTTGACAGAATAGAGGAGCTGTTGACGAGTCAATACAATTATGACTTCATTGAAAAGTCAGGCACACAACAAGAAGAAATGAATGAGGCCAAAGATGAGGAGAACACAGCTCCTAGAAAGCAGAGGACCGCCACGGACGGAAAGAATGATAAAGCAGCTGACGGTAAAAAAGAGAAGAGACGGTCTAATCGATCTAAAAGTAAAGAGGACAACAACGTTGAAAAGGGTGAGAAGCAAGGGAAACACAAGACAAAGAAAAAGGATAAATCTCATAGTCGCAGTAAAAGCCGAGAAAAGAACAAACGATCAAAAAGTAGAGACAAAGGTCACAAACACAGAAGTGATGAGAAAAGAGGCGCTCAAGAAGCAAAGACGAAGATGTGAGTAAAAAGCTGAAGGAGACAGATGCTGATCATAAAGACAAAAGTAAGGGTCAGGATTCGGATAAAAAAACCTAAAGAAGACAAAAAAAAAAAAAAAAACAATTTTCATGCCTGGAGATGTTGTCATGGTTTTGGACTCCACAGCACCACGTGGGTCATGGGTACTTGGAAGAGTATTAGAAACTTTTCCAGATAAGAACAGTCTGGTACGTGTGGTGCGTCTTCAAACCAAAACCAGTGTGATTGAAAGACCTGTAACAAAATTATGTTTATGTGAAACTACATTTTAAGGTACTGTATTTTGTGTGCAAACATGATTATTTTACATATTGATGTTTTTGTTTTGTTTACTTGGATATGGCTCCATTGATATTCAGTTTGGTAATTGCTTTGTCTTCTGCCAGTCGCAATTAGGGGCCGGTGTGTAGGAGCCATAATTTATTTGTCAAAATACCTGTTTAATATGTTTTAGCATTTACCTGACCTGTAGATGGGCGGAGCATGCAGGTTATTTAGGTTGCCATGGTGATCACACACGTGTGGTCAATCAGGGGAGCAAACAGTTTTGAACGGTACTCAACGGTATGCAAGAGTAAAGAGTCAAACACCAATGGACTATGTTTTCATATTCTTTACCAAGAAATACCTGTTGGAACAACCATCCCTGCACCACCAGAAGTGAACCTATAGTTAAAGGACTTGGACGCTTCAGCAACCACTTTCTCCATGATTTTAGACATGAAGGGAAGCTTAGATATGGGTCAGTAGTTTATAGGCTCCCCTGGATCAAGATTGGGTTTTTTAAGAATAGGATTTATTACAGCATGTTTAAAAAATTAAAAACCTGAACATCCTGTAGACTGACAGGAGTGAAGGAGGACCATGAGCTCACAGGGGCTGAGGCAGTGCAGAAGCTAACCAAGGGAGGAGTGATACTGGCCCTGATCAGGGGTGTTTCTAGACCCCTTGGGGGCCCTAGGCAAGAAGGACTATGGGGCCTCCCGGCCCCAGAATGATGATCAATGAAGTCCAGGACAACGGATCAGTAAAGAATACTTTATTAAATAATTAGCATAACCCTAACACAGTGCAGAGACTCTCAGGCAGGAGGAAGGAGGTACTATATTGGAGTAGTACACTTTCTGTATCACCTAGCTTCTGCACCGGGCCCACTTGTTGGGCCCTCGCCAGTAAGTCCAGCTGGTGTTCGCCCTGTCCTGTGCTTACTTTGAGAAGCAACTCTATCTCAATGTTGCAAGAGGGTCCAGCTGCAGAACCTCCATGCCCCGCTCCTCCATGCCCCGGTCCGGAAGCTAACCCTCCATATATGGGCTCCTGTAGAGCAGCTTTTCTCCTGAAGGTGGCAGTAATGCAACATTTTGGGTGCCAACTGCCGTCAATAACCAAAGAAGAAGAAGCTACTCTTCTTCTTCTATTGTTAGACGAAACAGTAGTGGTACACGTGTTTCTCGGAACAGCCTTGCTCAGAACATAAGTAAAAAGTTTTGTTTATGTTAAATTATTGGTAAAATTATTAATCCTCAACATTCACAGTGTTCAGACGAGAGGGTCCAGCTGCAGATTATTACTATTAGTTTCTTCAGATGATCTGTTGATGTAAAATACAATCACAACATTAGCACAAAGCATTTTTTTTTTTAAATGAGGCTGATCTAACGTGGGCTATTTTTCTTTTAATAGGTACAATGTTAAAGCTTTCTATTATGTCATGCCATTGAACTTAGTCGCAAGGCTTAATTTTGATACCAGTAGATTGTAATAACAGTCATAATTGAGTGCGTTTTTATAATAACAGTTTCACAGTTTACCCTGGGAAATATAAAAATATCGTTTGAGTTATTGTTGTATTTATGTGTCCATTAAAAAAGGATGGCATTGGTTGTCTTATTTAGCAGATGTTCATAATGTGAATTAAATTTTGGTTTTGGAAACAAACATCAAATAATCAGTGTTTTTTTGTTTTTTTTCATGTTTTTGTTATATAATGATGAACGAATGATACACGGATTCGTGTACCCTTCGTTCTTTGGTTATTTAGTTTCAAAACCAAATAAAAAATATGGATTGTTTTTCTGTTTTATTAATTTAAAACCAGAAACTGGAAAACGGAAAAACCAAATTCCCCAAAAAAAAAAACCGATGTATTTCTGATTTCTTTTAAGTTTAAGATAAATCAAAATACCAATGGTAACAGATTGTTTTTGTCTTTTTTTAAAGGTACAGTTGAGTCTATATCTAGGCCGGAAAATATCTGGTTTTGAAATGAAATAACCAAAGAATTATTGTTGGAGAATTAAAGCAACCTTTTTTATAAATGAACCTAGTTCACTCACTGATGCTCAATTTTTAAGAAAGACCTGAAACCTGAGGTGAGCTGCTGCACAACGTGCTGCAAGCAGTATCACTGCCCCATTTGCCCAAAACTAAAGTCAGTTAAGTTCTATAAATTGGAGAAGCACTTTGACGTTCATGTACAAAATGCAATAGCATTTAAAGGTAAGATTCATATGCACACAGTCAGCCTATTTTGTAAATGCACATCTGATATCAATGCTCATACACACAAATTGCTCCTATTAGTTATACAAGTTATTTTTGTTTGAAACTATTTTTAGTCTGTAATTTCATTTTGCTTCTTTTTTTTTAGATATGTTTATTTGCCGTTGCACTTTACAGTGCAGAAATGTGAGTGATTACCATTGCCCCCTGTGCAGCAAAACCATTATTCGAAAAGTGCATATGGAAACACACATCCAAAAGTGCAGCCGTGCCCAATGCCGACCAACCTCTGAACCTGTCCCAGTCAATCCTTCTCCTTCCCAATCAGCTGCAGCAGTTGCACCACCGCCTTCATCAGCTGCACCTGCACCAGTTTACCCCCACTTTTTTCATCCAAAAGTACAGTCCAAAATCGTCAAATGTCCTCACTGTAGCCTGTTATTGTACCGGAAAAATGTACCTACACACATCAAAAGGAAACACAACACAAGAAGGATTGTAACAGCTCACAATCATTTAAAGAGTGTCTGTTGTAGATGCAACAATGGCATATTTGGGTTAGGTTAGGTAAAGGCTTTATGGGTCTCGACGATTCCTTGGATCTTTCCAGCTTGGAAGAGGGAATCAAAGGCAAGGCACGGGCCGTCGCATGCCGCTCGTATCCCACCAAACCGTGTACCCTCATCAGAAATTATGTGACGATGGAACAGCTGAGTGAGTGTGAAGGAGAGAGAACAAGGTAGTATGTGTAAGAAATGTAGCACATGGAAGGCCAGCTGTAGGTGAACTAAAGACCGTCAGCCACCACTTTGTCCTCTTGACACGGCCCAGAAAAGTTAATGTGAAAGCAACGAGATGATGTGGAACTGTAAAGGTTATAATAACCGGGATAGGAAGTGGGGGCATGTCTGTGCCCTGTGGTAGAGTGGATCCAGGTCCCAGTATCGAGGATGTTGTCCGTAAGACGGAGGCGGTAGCGGTTAGTGTTAGTGTTACGTGCAGGTAAACTCTGCACTATTCTGATCCTCCTCTGTTCTTTCAGCAGGCTAATCAGCTGCCTGCTGCTGTGCTCACCTGGCCTCATTAGCAGCCCTGCAGTGTATATAAGGGCTCAATCAAGCACTCTTCAGGAGAGAAGTCTGGAGAGAGAAGGGTTGGGGTTACGTGAGCACGGACTCAGGACATCCTTTCTAACCCCGAAGTAAAACATCCCGTTCATCATTTTAATACAATTTAAAAGGGGTTTTCCTTTAATCATAAAATATAAAAAGAATAAAATAAGAAAAAAAAATTAAAAAAAGAAATTAAAAGGAAATTAAAATTATTAAAACATTCAGACACCCATAAAAAGGAGATAGGTAGAGGCAAGGATCTCCATGAGAATTAGGAGCACCG
>NC_041056.1:44504096-44521366 GCF_900634775.1 Gouania willdenowi | reverse complement strand
CAAAAAAAATACGTGCTTTGAGGAGCGTTGGACTCCTTTTTTAATTGCATTAAATCTAAAATTTTTAAAAGCCTGATGATCTAGCCTGCAAGCGACTGCCAGCACCACTCTTTACTAACGCACTAGCCCAACTGTAGGCCGGGGCCCGCCTTGGGCCTCTGGGGTGGTCTTGGTCAGGGGGCTGGGGTGGGTTGCCGGGGTGCCTTGTTGCCTCAGCACGGGTGTGCATTCCTTCTGGGTGTTCACGGGTCCCGGGGCTGTTTGATTTGGCGCCGTTGCCCCTTGCATGCGCATCTGGCTGGTCTCTGGGGCTGGGGCCCTGCGTGCTCCCCTGCCGCCCCTTCCCCTTGCCCCCTGTCCCCCTGTCTCGTCCTCCCCCCCCCCCCTCCTTTGCTCTTGCGCCCGCCATCCTGTGGGGTTGGGTTTGGGGGGCTCCCGTTGGCCTGGGGCACTGGTGGGGGGGCTGTGGCTCCCGCCTGGGGGACGGGCGGTGCCGTGCCGGGTGGGTTGGCTCGGGGGTGGTCTCGTTGGGGGGCCTGGGGTGGTGGGGTCCTTGGCTCCGGTCCGGGGGGATCCGGGGTGGGGGTAGCTTTGGGGGTGGCTGCTGCCCGGGGTCGGCGATTGCCTCCTGGGTTGCTGGGTGGCGGGGTGTGGCTGTGGGTTGCTCCGTTGGCCCTTGCGGGTCCTTGGCTTGGCTCCCTGGGGCGCAACCTTTGCTAGGGATGTCGCTTGCGCGGCGAGCCAGGCGGGGCCCCCTCGGGGCTTTTTTGTACCGCGATGGCCGGGGTGTGGACGGTATGGCTAGGGGTGGGGTGAGGGTGCTATGGGCCTCCCCGGGGGTCGTATTGGGCGGGTGGTATGCGGGGGGCGCGCGCGTGGTTCCTGGCCCGGTGGATCCGCGTTGGGATGGCGGGTCTGCTGGCTGGTGCACCGGGCCCCGTGCGCGATTCCGGGGCGGGGTGCCCCGGGGCAGTATCCTTGGGCTTCTTCGCTGTGGGAGGTGCTCTCCGGCCTCTGCCCGGGGACCGCCGCGCTCTGTCTGGCGCGAGCGCAGCCTTGGCGGGGCGGGGCTGGTGGCCTTGGGCCCGCTGTTTGTTCGGTGTGCTGGCTCGGGGGGTGTCTCGTGCCGGTTTGGGTGGTCCTTCGGGATTGCCTCCGTGGGGTGGGGGGGGCTCTATTGGCGCCGTTGGTGTGGGGGGGCGGTTCCGGGCTGGGGGTGCTTCGGTACTCTGGCTTGCCGGTCGCACGTGGCTGGCGGGATGGCCCTGCTTGGCGGTGGATGGCGTCCTCTCTCGTCGGGGGGGCCGGGGCCGCCTCCCGGTGGAGAGTGTTGTATCGTGGCGCCGGGTGGGCCTGTGCTGGCCCTGGTGCGGGCACGGGCCTCCCCCCTGCTCGGCCGCTCCCCTTGGTGGCGGGGTGGCGTTGCTCCGGGCCGGCGGGCGGCGGGGGTCGCCCCCTGGGGCGCCGGGGGATGTTGTTGGTGCCTGGCTGTACCCGGGGGTGGGGGGTGTCGCCGTGCTCCGCGGGCCGGCGCGGTCTGGGGGGTGCCGGGGGGGGGGGGTCTCCGGCTGTGCTGTTCCGGGGCCCGCAGTGCCACTTGCCCGTCTGCGCCATCTACCCTCTCGCGTGGCCCGCCACGCGGACGGGCCCGGCTCACACTGGACAGGCCTCCTACATGTTCACTTCACCCCACTCCCAGCTGGTCTGGCTCACTCACTAAATGCACCACACACCAATACCCAACCCTTGGGGGGCTGGATGGTGGGGCTGGGGGTGGAGGGGCCCGCCACCTGTGTTACTATGTAGTGGCGTGGGGGCGGCCCTCCCACCTCTAGTTGCCCTACTAATCCCTCCAATTTTAATCGCATCTCAACATGTCACCCCCCGGAGGGTGTATCATCATTTACACCCTCCGGCCTATTACATACCACATACACATAAATCCACAGAGGCTGGAGGGGGAGCACCGCTCCCCTCCATCCCCCTTCTTTTAATTACACCCCATACATTCACCAAACACACACATTCACACAGGGGATCGGGAAGTGCCTCTCCATTGGGGAATGGAGAGGCACCATAACAGGGTGGTGGGTTGGTACACATATTTGGGCCTCTCCGGTGGGGGCCTGGCCCCTCTGTTGGTGGCTGGGCCACTGCATAGAGTAAAAGCACATCAAGATGGTGCGGTCGGGCGTGGCGGTGGGTCTCGGGGGGGCTTTGCCGGGGTTTCTCCTTGCGGGGTCTTTCCGGGCTGTGTCGGCCGGGTGGGGCGCGGGGGTGCCTCTCCCCCTTGGGTGTGGCTTGGTGCTTGCTTTGTCTCCTGGTGGCCTTGGGGGCGGGCCCCGCGGTGTGCGGGCCCGGGGCGGCCTGCCTCGCCGGTTTGGGGGGTGGGTGTGCTGGGGGGTGCTGGTGTCCTCACCGGGGTTGGGGCAGGGTTGTTTGGCGCCTCGGGATGATGCTGTTTACTGGGGGGCGGCGTTAGCTGTTCCGATGGTTGAGGTTGCTTTCGGCCGCCTGGTGGGTATGTCCTGCCATCTGCGGACTGGTGGGTGGGTCCGGGGCATCTTTGGCTGGGGGCTGCTGTCCCGCGCTGGATGTGTGCCGATGGGGTGCCTCCGTCCCGCGGTGGGGGTCGCCGGTTGCTCGCGGGCCGGCGGGGGGCGCTGCCCCGTGGCTTGCGCTGTCCGGGGGGCGGCGGGCCCTGGGCTGCTGGCCTTGTGCCGTCTGGGGCTGTGCGGTCCTGCTGGGCTGTGGCCGGGACCTGGGCTGGGTGGGGGGGCGCGTCCCGGGGGGCTTGGCCCGGGGCTTGCCCTTGGGGGGGTCCTGGTCCCTGGGGGTACTCCTGGGGCCCGGGGTGCTTGGCCGGCTGGCCGGGCCGGTCTGGGGGGGGGTCTTCTGGGGCGGGTGGCGCGTGCCGCGCCCTTGCATACCTTCTGGTGCGGCCCCTGCTTGGGCAGTCCCCCGTGAGGCAGAGTGTCGGGGTGGGATTAGGGGGCCACATCCCGGCGGGGCGGTCTGGCTTGGCCTCTGGAGGGGGCCCTGGCTTTAAAGAACTGAAGCTCGTGGCGCGGGCGGCATCAGCATCTGGGGCGCCCGGGGGGGCTGGGTTGGGGTGCCTGGGGACTGGCGGGGGGACTCCCAGCGGCCCCCTGGTGCCTTATGCGGCTTGGGGTGTGGTCGTTCGCCCTGGGCGGGCTGCTCCTGGTGCTGCATCCATTCCGGGTCCTCCTGGCCTGGGGTCGGGTCCTTGCTGGCTCTGGGCTCACCGGCGGGTGCCCGCCGGCTGCCTGTTCGGCGTGGCTCTGGTCGTCTGCTGGGCGTGGGCTTTGGCTCCTCCGCTGGGGTCTCGGGCGGGGGGCTCTCTGGGCCCTCCCCTCGGGGGGCTGGGCGCGGGGGTGTGGGTGGTGGTGGGGGGGTGGGGGGCTGGGGGGCCTGGGGGTTGGGGGTTGGAGTCGGTGGCGTGGTGCGCTTGGTCCTTGGCTCCTTGGGGGCTTTTCGGGTGTGTATGGGGGGGGCAATGGCAGCCTCTCGGCTTGGGACCTTGGGGGCGTTCGGGGGGCTGCTTGGCCGTGGGGGGGTCGCCGGGGCCCTAGATCTCTCGCTCTTTTCTGCTGGCCCGACTGCTTCTTCGGGCCCGGGGGCGGCTCATGGGTTTTGCAGTAGCGGCTCTTGGAATCACATTTGTCATGGACGCACTGGCCTCGGGCTGTGGGATAACACTCATACTGGGCTCAACCATAGACACGTTGTTCCCAAATACCTGTTTTATGTAACTTCCACTCACTTCCTCCTCTGCTCACAGCCACCACCATTATTCCTAAGCCGCACACTGGTCACCAGACTGGCTTGATAACACAACAATAAGCACAATATACACAACCACAATTTCACATCACATCACTTGAAACTTATTGATTATTCCCCACCCATTCGTTTTCCTATCTTGTATCCCTCCTCCCTGTTTACTCCCCCCCCCCCACCCCCCTCACCCTGGTGTAACACTGCCCTCTCTCTTTTACATCCTCCCTTTAATAAAGTATTTACCCTTCCCTAGGGAGGGCTGGTGATGGTCACAATTATGCAATGAAATAAACTCATTTATTTAATTGCAATAATAAAATATGCATTGCTGTTAAAAGATTGCACTTCTTGTAGTGTTAACCTTCAACAGCATGTGCAAACAAGGTGAGAAAAAAAAAAAAAAAAAAAAAAAAAAAAAAAAAAAAAAAAAAAAAAAAAAAAAAAAAAAAAAGAAAAAGTCATATCCACTTCAAAGGCTAACGGGCCGAGCAAAGCGCCCTGATATCAATAATGAGACGGACTGGCCTGCACTGGCTTCGCAGACTGTAGCCTCAACATCAACTCCCTTGTCTGCCCAGGCACAAAAGTGGACATCTGCTAAAGGCAGGAGTATCACCAAGTCACAAACCCAGTTTCATGTAGAACTGGGTAATCGATTCGTCCCACTGCTGAATGACCTAGGATCTGCTCTAATGAGGTCAACACACAACCTTCTGGAACTGTGAAGACTGAAAGTGCTTCAGGAAAACAAAAGTGACATGGTAGGCCAAAGCAACAACCTCACACACTGATAGTGGGAGACGTTTCTGTTAAAGATGCTCAGAAGATGTTTAGCAGCAACGTGAAAGTGATCTGTTTACCTAATGACACAGTATCAGACCTGGCTGACAAAATCTTGCATATCGTTGCAGATTACCCACATTTGAAAAATGTTGTGATTCATTTTGGGTTAAATGATTTAGCCAAGGAGGAGTCTGAGGTGTTAAAGCTGGATTTCACCCATCTGCTAAAAACTGTGAGCTGTTTACAGCCTAAAGTGTTCATCAGTGGCCCGATACCTCCAGTCCGCAAAGGAGATCTGAAATTCTCAAGGATTTACTCTTTGAATAAATTTCTGTCTTCGGCTTGTGCTGCCCTTTCACTAAATTTTATAGAAAATTTTCCTATTTTTTGGGAACGTGGTCATCTTTTTAGAGCAGATGGACTGTGTCTAAACAAGGCTGGAGTAAAACTCTTCACATCCAACTTGTTTTACTTCACCAGTCACACTGCTATCAGTTCTGATAAAGACAGAGGACAACATGTACCATCGGAGAACAAAACAACAAGGAAAGAACATGGAGTCAATGAGCTTCCAGCAAGAAATAAAAATCACCAAAATGAAGAGGTCAACCCAACCCCGCATCTCAGGACCCACCTGCTTCACCCCAAAATTCACCTACTTCCACCTCATCCAGCTTCTCTCCTACCCCTGCCTTCTTGGATTTAACTGCCCAGATGAACGAGCTGGTTCTGGCTGGTACAAGACTAACACCCCACCCTTTACCCCACCATGGTCAATCTGCACCACCCATCCCTCCTCGAAGATACCAGGCTCAGGATCACTCTTCTCCTCAGGCCAGATGTGTTCAACTTAGAGCGACACAGGTCTGATGTGTGCTGGGTCCAGACTGCAATAGCTCTATTTTTAGGAACAACCAGAAAAAGTCAGGGCCCTATGGAGTTAATGCAGCTTCTTTAATTCCTGTGGTGACAGGTAACACAGGTAAAATTGTGAAATTAAAGAAAAGCAAAAAGCTTTATAGAGATAAAAATTTGACTCCTATAACATGTCATCCAAAAA
The DNA here is from genome assembly GCF_900634775.1 of Gouania willdenowi. Lineage (NCBI taxonomy): Eukaryota > Metazoa > Chordata > Actinopteri > Blenniiformes > Gobiesocidae > Gouania > Gouania willdenowi. The sequence continues at coordinate 44,515,722 of NC_041056.1, read as the reverse complement.
GTCCACCAGTGTCTCCAGTAAAGTCTTTAAAATTAGCTCTTCTTAATGTTAGATCTCTTGTTAACAAGTCACTAATAATTAATGATTTTATTTTGACACATCACTTGGACTTTTTATTTCTTAATGAAACATGGTTGAATGATGGTATCAGTAATACTATTCTCAATGAAAGTGCGCCACAAGACTTTATTTATTTAAATAAGTGTCGTACTTGCAGGAAAGGTGGTGGAGTTGCTGCCATTTTTAAATCAATATTTCAGTGCAAAGAAATAACATTTGGGGATTTTATCTCCTTTGAATATATGTCATTCTTACTGAAGGGTGATTCAAGAGTTCTGTTTTTAGTCATTTATAGACCCCCAAAATATTCTGGAGAATTCATGGATGAGTTTGCTGAACTGCTGTCAGTTGTATGCACTGAATACAACTTTTTAATAATAACAGGTGACTTAAATATTCATGTAGACAATAACATGGACAATACTTCCAAAGAACTGTATGCTTTAATGGATACTTTTGGTCTTATACAACATGTGACTGGTCCGACACACACTCAAGGTCACACTTTGGATCTGGTTATCTCTAAAGGTGTTGATATCTCTGCTGTTGATGTAAGAGACTTAGCTCTATCTGATCATTTCTGTGTCTTTTTTGACCTAGAGACTGTAACATCTGTTCCCCCTAGTTATGTGTGTTTAAAGAAAAGGTACATAAATGAGAACACAAGTGCACAGTTTATGGAAGCCATAGCAATGACACCAACATTGAGTGCTGAGACAGTTGATGATCTTCTGGATGAGTATAATAGAAACGTCTGTAATGTCATAGATGTGGTGGCTCCAATCAAAACTAAGAGAAAACCAAACACACAGAAAACACCTTGGAGGAGGACTGAGATAATGCAGAATTTGAAATCTGACTGTAGAAGAGCTGAGCGTAAATGGAGATCAACAAAACTCCAAATTCATCTAGAACTATACAAAATAAGTCTGCGAAAATTCAATGATGGCTTGTTCAAAGCAAGGCAGCAATACTTTTCTGAAATTATTGCCAAAAATGTCAACAACTCTCGCACGTTGTTTTCTGTAATTGAAAAGCTCACAACCCCCCCAGATCAGATAGCCCCTGAATTACTGTCAGCTGGAAAATGCAATGAATTTGCTGTATATTTCAATGAAAAAATACAATCAATAAGGTCAAACATCAGAACAAACCAGCAAAATCACAAAAAGCTTGAACAGCTTCAACCACTGAGGGATGAGTCAACTACAATGTTAGAGTTTATTACAGTGAACCCAAAAACAATAGAGGAAACTGTTCAGCAGCTGAATCCATCAACGTGTTGCCTTGACACAATACCCTCAAACTTCTTTAAAACTGTTGTAAAGTCAATTGTCACTGATCTGTGTCAGATAATTAACTGCTCATTCCAATCAGGCACCGTACCAAAATCCCTGAAAGTAGCTGCTGTGAAACCGCTGTTAAAAAAGAGAACACTGGATGCCTCTATACTGGCTAACTATAGACCAATCAGCAACCTTCCATTCATGGCCAAGATCATTGAGAAGGTGGTCTTCAACCAACTGAGTCAATTCTTAACATTCAACAAAATATTTGATAAATTTCAGTCAGGTTTTCGTTCTCATCACAGCACAGAAACTGATCTGATCAAAGTGATCAATGACATAAGGTTGAACACTGATTCAGGAAAAGTATCTGTTCTCATTCTGTTGGATCTAAGTGCTGCATTTGACACTGTAGATCATACAATTTTGTTGCACAGATTGCAAACATGGGTCGGACTAAATGGAAAAGTAATGCAATGGTTTAAGTCATACTTGGAGGAGCGAAGCTATTTTGTAAGCATTGGAAACTTTGAATCTGACAGATTACCAATGTCCTGTGGGGTTCCTCAGGGATCTGTTCTTGGACCCCTTCTGTTTAGCCTTTATATGCTTCCTTTAGGACAAATTTTACAGAACTGTAAGGTTGATTATCAGAGCTACGCAGATGACACACAACTATATCTATCACTGAACCCAGATGACCATGGTCCCATTGAGGTGTTGTGTGACTGCTTAGAAAAAGTAAACTGCTGGATGAGTGAAAACTTCCTTCAACTAAACCATGACAAGACGGAGGTGATTGTCTTTGGTAACAAGGAAAAGAGGACTGCTGTCAGCAAGTATCTGAGTCTGGATCTTTAGAAGATAAAGACCAAGTCAAAAACCTTGGTGTTCTGATTGACTCAGATCTGACATTCAGCATCAGATCAAATCTATCACAAAAACATCTTCTACCACCTAAAGAACATCTCCAGAGTGAAAGGTTTAATGGCTCAGAAAGATCAGGAGAAACTGGTCCATGCTTTTATCTCCAGCAGACTGGACTATTGTAATGGTCTTCTGACAGGAATCCCCCAAAAGAGCATCAAACAGCTACAGCTGGTTCAGAACGCTGCAGCTCAGGTCTGAACCAGAACAAAGAGGTCAGAGCACATTACTCCAGTTTTAAAGTCTTTACACTGGCTCCCAGTCAGCCTCAGAATAGACTTTAAAGTTCTGCTGCTGGTGTATAAATCTGTGAATGGGTTTGGTCCAGAATACATCAGTGAGATGTTAGTCAGGTATGAACCCAGCAGGTCTCTCAGATCTATGGACACAGGTCAGATAGTGGAGACAAGAGCTCACAGTAAACATGGTGATGCTGCTTTTAGTTGTTATGCTGCAAAGAAGTGGAACAAACTGCAGCAGAGCTGAAGTCAGCATCACATGTGAACATTTTTAAATCAAAGTTAAAGGCACTTTTTTTCTCTACTGCATATGATTGAGAGAGAGATTTTTTGTCATGTTGTTGATGTAATGATGATTTTACTGATGATTATAATTGATTTTACTGATGATTTTAATTGTTCTTATTGATTTAAATGTTCTTATTGATTTTAAACAATTGAATGTTTTATCATGTAAAGCACATTGAGTTGCCTTGAGTATGAAATGCGCTATATAAATAAATTTGCCTTGCCTTGCCTTGCCTAGATTTAAATTTTTCAAAATGGTAAAATGTGTGAAAGCTTGATATTTGAATAATTATGAACTACATAAGTGTAGAACTGTACATATAGAACTGTAACATGGTTCCCCTGTTTTGTGTTAAATTATAATTGACAATTCTCATAGAATTTGTATGGCAATTACAATTACAAAGTCAATTATTTAAACAAAATTTACAATTTCATTTTGATTATGACATCAAAAAATTTTTAAAATTACAATTATAATTATAATTATCACGTGATAAGAACTATAATTGAGCCCAACCCTGGTCCAGGCTGTGAACATGTGACCACGGCTTCTTCTAAAATAAGGCTGAGGGACGTACGTAGTCCACTGTGAGCTCCTGCTCCTTCTTCAGCAGCAGAACGCTCTGGTCGATGGCTCTGATGGAGCACAGCGACCCGGGCTCAGCCACCACGCTCAGAGTGCTCGTCTGACCTGGAAGCTCCCGGATCGATGAGAAGCTCAGAGACACCTGCGTGGAAAACAGAGGAGTGTAAACATGTGGACTGAGCCGTTTCAGAGGTTGGTGTGAGTGATGAACGGACCTTGTTGTTGAGACACAGCTGAACGGGGAAGTCCATACTGTCAGCTACAACCTCTCCACTGGGCATCAGAGCGTACAGAACCACCTGAGCTACGGGAGCCAAGCTGGACGTCTGGACCAGGACCAGAGACACCTCCCCTTTGTTCACTGATGATGATGATGTTTCCACTCTTCATTCATCTCAACCTTTGAATTCTCCACATAAATAAAGCAACAGTACAAACCTGCTCCTGTGTCCACGTTGACTGGAGCTCGGCCGTGTTGGACCACGCCCCCTCTAGACATCACCTGGACAGGGACAGAGACGCACTCTGATTGGTCAGCTGCTAAAGCTACCAAAGCTGGAGCAGCAAACCATGAAGCAATTACATACCATGAAATAGAAGTCCAGCACTTCCTGTCCCTTCTTTAGCTCCGCCCCCTGGATAATGTAGTGCGCTTTGACAGAAGCGTCCCCCCCACAGGGCAGGCTGTGGGGGGGCTGGCTCAGCTTCACAAAACTGCTGCTCTTTGAGTAAAATGCAGTGACGTGATGGTGCGCAGACCTGTACTCAGGGCGCCGCAGGTTGGGAACATACGGCTCGTTGACCGACGTGTTCCGAGAACTGGCCTGTGGATGAAAGAGCACGCTATCAGACCTGAAATGTGTTCCTATCACATGTCATGTGACTGACCATCAGAACCACGGAGTACTTCCACTGCGACGTGTCCAAAGACAATAAAGCCTCGCCTTTGGTGTCGGTGTTGAGCGTCAGAGTTTGAGAACCAGCAACGCTCACGTACACGTTCTCATTGGGAACTGCTTTGTTGTCTGGACCGACCACTTTGACCTGTCAACACATTGGAAAGTGTTCCACCGATAGCTCCTCCATGCTAAAGCTAACTGACACTCAACCACAATGCTAATGCTAACACAAGCATTAATCATCACAAACATTTAACCTGCTCTGATTGGTCGGACATTACCTTGCCCTCAAACGGGATGCCAGGTTTGTATGCTTCAGGTACGTCCTCAAAGGTGACAGTTCTGATGTCGCTGCTGAAGCTGCTGAGCCCCACCCCCTTTAGAACCACACCTGCAGAGACCAGAACAAGGTCACACCTCCTCAGGAGCTGGTCCATGAAAACCAAGACCTTTACCTGTGCCAAACTCCTCCATCTCAGCGCTGACTCTGAAGCGGTCTGCATACATGTCCTGGTCCAGACCAAACGGGCCCAAGTCTACAGTCTGTGCAACACAACCACTTTGATCCGTCTGCAGAAGAACAGAGAACGTTAGAGGAGCAGAGCTCAGGAACACTGGATGATACTAATGAACATACAGTCAGCTCAAACTTCCTGCAGATGTCTTCAAAAGGCTTTGGGAGCCAGAACATTGTGGATCGTTCTCTGCAGAACTCTGCCTTCACTGATCCAATGACTGGTTTTCCATAAGTGTACCTGAGAAAAAATAGAAAATAAAAATGAAGTGTACCTGAGAGCATCAGCACACACACACACACACACACACACACACACACACACACACACACACACACACACACACACACACACACACACACACACACACACACACACACACACACACACACACACACACACACACACACACACACACACACACACACACCAACTCATCGTCTGGATTCTACAACAAAAAAGGAGTTAAATCTGTCTCCTTGACAGGAGACAATGTGCTGTGGTATCTGCAATCATCACATTACAGATCAGTTAAGGAGCATCATGTCCACAATGTACATCCATTTCTGTCATTAGCCAGATAACTAACTGTAACTGTTACTGTTACAGTTACAGTTAATAAGTGTTACAGTTATTGTTTCTGTTACAGTTACTAAGTGTTACTGTTATTGTTACAGTTATTGTTACAGTTACTGTTACAGTTACTGTTACAGTTACTGTTACTAAGTGTGACTGTTATTGTTACTGTTACTAAGTGTTACAGTTATTGTTACAGTTACTAACTGTTACTGTTACTAAGTGTTACTGTTACTAAGTGTTACTGTTATTGTTACAGTTATTGTTACAGTTACTGTTACTAAGTGTTACTGTTATTGTTACAGTTACTAACTGTTACAGTTACTAAGTGTAATTGTTATTGTTACTGTTACTAAGTGTTACAGTTATTGTTACAGTTACTAACTATTACAGTTACTAAGTGTTACTGTTACTAAGTGTTACTGTTACTAAGTGTTACAGTTATTGTTACAGTTACTAACTATTACAGTTACTAAGTGTTACTGTTACTAAGTGTTACTGTTATTGTTACAGTTATTGTTACAGTTACTGTTACTAAGTGTTACTGTTATTGTTACAGTTACTAACTGTTACAGTTACTAAGTGTAATTGTTATTGTTACTGTTACTAAGTGTTACAGTTATTGTTACAGTTACTAACTATTACAGTTACTAAGTGTTACTGTTACTAAGTGTTACTGTTACTAAGTGTTACAGTTATTGTAACAGTTACTGTTACTAAGTGTTACTGTTACTAAGTGTTACAGTTATTGTTACAGTTACTAACTATTACAGTTACTAAGTGTTACTGTTACTAAGTGTTACTGTTATTGTTACAGTTATTGTTACAGTTACTGTTACTAAGTGTTACTGTTACTAAGTGTTACTGTTACTAAGTGTTACTGTTACTAAGTGTTACAGTTATTGTTACAGTTACTAACTATTACAGTTACTAAGTGTTACTGTTACTAAGTGTTACTGTTACTAAGTGTTACTGTTACTAAGTGTTACTGTTACTAAGTGTTACTGTTATTGTTACTGTTACTAACTGTTACAGTTACTAAGTGTTACTGTTATTGTTACTGTTACTAAGTGTAATTGTTATTGTTACTGTTACTAAGTGTTACAGTTATTGTTACAGTTACTAACTATTACAGTTACTAAGTGTTACTGTTACTAAGTGTTACAGTTATTGTTACAGTTACTGTTACTAAGTGTTACTGTTACTAAGTGTTACTGTTACTAAGTGTTACTGTTATTGTTACTGTTACTAACTATTACAGTTACTAAGTGTTACTGTTACTAAGTGTTACAGTTATTGTTGCTGTTACTGTTACTAAGTGTTACTGTTACTAAGTGTTACTGTTACTAAGTGTTACTGTTATTGTTACTGTTACTAACTGTTACAGTTACTAAGTGTTACTGTTACTAAGTGTTACAGTTATTGTTGCTGTTACTCACTTCCCACAGACTCTGAAGGTGACCTCTTGGTCCAGGATGCTGATTACAGTGGGCAGATGAACCTTCACTTCATATTTTGGTAAAACTGTAAAAAATGAGATCAGATGTAAAGTAGTGATCATAGCTCATCATAGAGTAATAACAACAATATAAAAATAAAAATAAAAATAAAAATAAAAATAATAATAATAATAATAATAATAATAATAATAATAATAATAATAATAATAATAATAATGACCGTATTGTTTGATGTCAAAGCTGTGTGAGATGTGTTCTCCATGGTGGGTCTCAGCAGTGATGGTGTAGCTGCCCTGCTCTGCCTCAGTGATGATGGGGTGTGAGAGGTCAATGATTCCCTGGTCCATGGTCTGATTCAACCACTGAGCGATGCGGTTTGAGTTTGGATCCTGTGCAGTCAAGCATTATTTAAAGTTTCTATCAAACATGATGAAACACTTTCATTAAATTAAAAAAAAGAAAAGAAATGCATTTTTAAAGCTGAGTCGTTTCCATGAGAAATACACAGTCATCACTTTCTAATGGAAATGAATGGATACATAAAGAGTTTTTACCTGCAGGGCAACGACTTTGTACTGGAAATAAAGAAGAAAATAAACAACTCATTAGCATAATGTATAATTCACATGGTTTCACAGTTATTACAGGAGATCACATGGGAGCCTTTAACCAGATCAGATATGACCAGATCATACCAGACTAACCCTCTAATCTAGATTTGTAGTTTACCCCCTTTTGGTTCTGGGTTCATGACGTCACTGTGTCGTAGTTTGTTTGGGTTTAAAAAATATTAAAAATGTTTTTGTAAGTTATTTGAGTTAATATTTCATGGTTATTTAAAATTATTCCCGTGATTCCAAACTTCCTTTAAATCACGGGTCACGGACTTCACTTCCTCTTCTGTCTCTATCTCTGTACCACGCTATCGTTAGCGTGTCAAACATAGAGCTCTCTGAATAGATCATTTAAACCATCAGACACTGGTGAGTTTCCCATTGTATAAACCATATAACTGTCTGTGTAATTGTACAATAACGCACTGTTTCACTAGAGTCAGTATTGAACTCAACCTGTTCAATACTTCATCTGATAAACTGTAGATTCTCTGTGGTGCCGTGTATGGAAGTTAAACTCTGACCACTCTGTTCAAAGGTAAACAATGATTTTTGTTTACCACACGTAAGGTATTATAATAAAAATATACTAAATGAGTAAAATAAAACAAAAAACTAAACAATACAAAAAGTCCTCAAAACCACAACAAAAATGCACAAAATGACTCCAAAAAACAAACATTACAGAAAAATACACCAAATAACAACAAACATATGAAAATGACTCAAAATACAGAAAGCAAAATATTAATAAAAAAATACACGACAACAGAAATGCACAAAACTACACCAAAAAAGATACAAAAATACACATAATGACTCCAAAAACATACATTACAGATAAACACACCAAACAAAAAAACGATATAAAAATTAGTAAACAACAAAACATTTATCATTTATCATGTCTCATAGAATTAAACCAGATAAAACACACACACTATTTTATTTTACACCCACAAATAAACCCTTTATAACACTACAGAGTACAGTATGTACACCTCTATGTACATACAACCTTATAACACATACTCATTTGGTCATAATTGACAACTCTACTTAAGCTCCTCCCACTATATGAACACATACTGCTGACGGGCACTGGACTAATGTGTATAATGTGATATAATTTAAAGACCAATAGACGTGTGTTAAAGGTAGAACATGTGACCTGTCCCTCTTTAACAAACATGTTTAAATATATTTCAGTAAAGTAAATATTGGTTCAGATGTTTGGGTCCAAGGCAGCGTGTGCCAAATGAACTCTGACAGGCTGTTTTATCAGCACGCTGCACACGGCGCCTCACGCCCACGTCGTCTCCAAAAGCAACAAACAGCCCAGTGTTCCCCTCCCACTCCCCTCACCCAAAATAGAGCTTCTCCTCACACACGTCACTCACCACTCGGCCCACGGGAACAAAACTGGAATCCATGGAGACGATCCGGAACTTCACTGAAACACGAGGAGATAAATTATCAACTGTCCGTTTAATTACCTGGAATGTTCTCAGGCTCATCTATTGGAGATAATGTGAAACAATGAAAGTAACGTAATGACATTAGAGTGAATCACCCGTTTGTCCTGGTTTGTAGATGGGTTTGTCCGTCTGGACCACATGGATGAAGGACGGGGGGTGGATCACCACTTTGGTCTTCTTGATCAACGAGCTGTTCTGACCTCTGAGCGTCACCTCCAGGAACGCCAACGTTTCACGCAGAACAGTCGGAACCTGCAGCACACACACATTCATCACAATCACTGTATTTGTCATTACACAAAAACACAACATTTTTAAAAATAGCAGCTCTCATAATCAGTGTAGATCAAACCATAAAAACAATAGCACAAAAGATGTAGACAATAATAAAAAGTACAAACTATAGAATACTATATATGTATATATATATACATATATACATATATGCATATATACCTTCAAGCTCTGAGGACCCGAGCTTGAAGGAAAAAGAGATCGTCCGCGGTGGGTGAGTTTTATATATATAATAAAAAAGGAAAGGAGAGGGATGTTTATATATGAAATAAATATTGCACAGTGAAAACGAAATGTATGTATGGTAATGCTACATGGTAACGGTACACGATAACGGTACACAGTAATGGTACACGATAACGGTACACAGTAATGGTACACGATAACGGTACACAGTAATGGTACACGATAACGGTACACAGTAATGGTACACGATAACGGTACACAGTAATGGTACACGATAACGGTACACAGTAATGGTACACGATAACGGTACACAGTAATGGTACACGGTAACAGAACACAGAATGTATTGATGTAATTAATCAGAGACTGTGTAATTAATTAATATAAGTTTTCTATCCAGTGTTTTTATTCAAACTAAAATTAATTCCCACAAAGCACAGCAACGACTTCTCCTCTGGTTCTCCTGTTTCCTGTGTTGTGCTCTGTGCATCAGTTTTATGGGTAAACTAGTGACACGTTGTTTGCAGTGATAAAAAGGAGATAACTGCTTTTTATTAGTGCATTATTTCTTTTTTTTTAATGAATTAATCATGATTAACGCTTTAAAGTCCCAGCCCTAATATAATATAAACTGTTCTACGGATCACATGGAGCCTTCCAGGTTATGTAATAACATTTGAATAAAAACATGCATTTAAATGGTGTTTTAGAGCAGTGCTTCTCAAAGTGTGGGGCGCGCCCTGACAAACAGGAGGACATTTAAATTTCATGCCAATCTTTTCTTCATTGATAATAAAAATCATTAACACTGTTAAAGTAATGATGAGAACCTAAATGATTAGATATGGACCAGGAACTAAATGTAACCTGGAACTAATGTGTAAAAATAATGATGATTTATGTCAACATGTTCTTCACATAGAGCAGAACAATAAACACACTTTCAATATCTGACATAAAAAAATATTTACTCTTTGTTTTCTGAAGCTTTTTGTCACAGATTGTAAACAATAATTCTTTATTTCCTGTATTTTTGACTTTTAATTTAGTTTTTTATTGGGTTTAGTTACTTGTACCATGTTAGTTCAGTTAATTGTCAGGATTATCTAAGGGGCTGTGGGGGAGGGGTTAAAGTTCACCCTGGTTCAAAGTGGGAAAAACACCCAAAAAAAGTGTGTGAGAAACAATGAGCAGCAAAACACACACACACACACACACACACACACACACACACACACACACACACACACACACACACACACACACACACACACACACACACACACACCCACACACACACACACACACACACACACACACACACACACACTTATATAACACAGGCTACAAAGGATGAAACCAGGCTGACCTGTAATGATTGGATGATATGGGAGGAGGGGGAGGGAGGAGGAGGGGGGAGGGGGCGGGGGGTCAGAAGTCATTATGACACATCAATATGGAGCAGGGCCACAATGTTGCATAACAGTAACCACTGATGGGACTGGAACCAGAGGCTGAACAACTTCACACATGGAATCTGATCTGAATGAAATATGAATTCTAAATTAAGGTTTACATGAAAAACAGGTTTGGTCACTTTTATTTGTGGGTTGGGAAGGATTCTGATTGGACAGGAGGAGAAACAGACACAACAAACATAAAAGACCATATAATTATAACAGTTTAAACTTTTAATTTGAATGTAGTTTTGACACTAACATCCTGTTTCACTTTGGTCAGCTGAGCAGGAGACATACAGTATTTTAGCCAATCAGAGCCAGCGTTACTGCTCTACCTCCATCCATAGCGTCAATGACTGACTGAGCATGCTCAGAACCACCAGAATTAAGTTCAAGCTGAATTTAGTGTTTACAAGAAAGAGGAATTATTTCATTTAGAATTAAAATCATAATAAACCAGCCACTTAATTCAGATTTAAGTTTAAATTGGAATTAAATGTCCATTCAGATTTAAAGGGGACATATCATGCTGAATCCACTTTGTTAGAAATGTGGTACATTTCTATAAAAAATAAAACTCAACCAGACACTTTGAAAAGGTTCTGATGCTGGGAGACGGTGTAATGAAGCGTGTGGGTTACTACATCCAACAACCCAACATTTTGACTTATCCTCTCGTAACTTCTGCATCCTGGAGCTTGGACTACAAAATAAAAGCCAGAAATAAAAATGGCGGATTGCTCGAAGTGTTGGAC
>NC_041056.1:44489096-44494096 GCF_900634775.1 Gouania willdenowi | reverse complement strand
GCCAATGCAGAGAGGCTAATACAGGAGTAATGTGATCTCTTCTCCTAGTTTTAGTCAGTACACGTGCTGCAGCATTTTGAACCAGCTGAAGTGTCTTAAGCGACTTGCTCGGGCAGCCTGCTAAAAGAGAATTACAATAATCCAGTCTAGAGGTAACAAAAGCATGGACTAGCTTTTCGGCGTCGCTCTGAGACAGGATAGATCTGATTTTAGCAATGTTACGGAGATGAAAGAAGGCAGTTCTTGAAGTTTGTTTTATGTGAGAGTTGAAGGATAAATCCTGATCAAATAGAACCCCAAGGTTTCTAACAGTTGTGCTTTGTGCCAGAGTAATGCCATCTAGGGCAGTTAGGCTAGCATAGGTTTCTCTAAGGTGTCGTGGGCCCAGTACAATGACCTCAGTCTTGTCTGAGTTGAGAAGAAGAAAATTTTGGTCCATCCAGGCCCTAATGTCCTTTAGACAGGCCTCAAGTTTAGATAGCTGATTTGTCTCACCTGGCTTCATTGATACATACAGTTGGGTATCATCAGCATAGCAGTGGAAGTTAACAGAGTATTTTCTCATAACATTACCAAGGGGGATCATATAGATACAGAAGAGGATTGGACCTAGCACAGAGCCCTGAGGAACCCCGTAGCTTACTTTAGTGTACACAGAAGACTTATTATTCACGTGTACAAACTGGTACCTATCAGATAGGTAGGACTTAAACCAGTTTAGGGCAGTCCCTGTGATTCCAAGTAATTTCTCTAATCTCTCTAGTAGAATATAGTGATCTATAGTGTCAAAAGCTGCACTAAGATCTAATAAAACCAGCACTGAGAGTCGTCCTTCATCTGAAGCCCAGAGTAGATCATTAGTTACTTTAACTAAAGCAGTCTCTGTGCTGTGTTGAGCTCTAAAGCCTGACTGGAAGTCCTCGAACAGGCTGTTGTTTTGAAGAAATTCACAGAGCTGAGCCGCCACAACTTTCTCAAGAATCTTTGAAATAAAAGGAAGATTAGATATAGGCCTGTAGTTTGCTAAAGTGCTGGAATCAAGAGTAGGTTTTTTGAGAAGGGGTTTGATTACAGCTACTTTAAAGGACTGTGGCACGTAGCCTATTGATAGGGATATATTTATTGTCTCCAACAAAGATGGGCAGACCAGGGGAACAACTTCTTTAAACAGCTTAGTTGGGATCGGATCTGAAAGGCAGGTCGATGGTTTGGAGGATGAAATAATAGAGTTAAGTTCCTGAAGTCCTATATGTGTGAAACAGTTTAGGTTAGGCCTATTTACATTTAATGGTACAGCAGGCCCAGGTGAAGGCAGGGAGTGGCTAATTTTATCTCTAATCTTGTGAATTTTATCGTTAAAAAATGTCATAAAGTCCTCACAGCTGAGGGCTAGAGGAATCATGGGCTCAATAGAGCTCTGACTTTGTGTTAGCCTGGCTACAGTGCTGAAAAGGTACCTCGGATTATTTTTATTTTCTTCAATTAGTGAGGAGTAGTATGTAGATCGACTATGTCGTAAGGCTGTCATGTATTTACTATGGCTTTCTTGCCAAAGTATTCGTGACTCCTCTGTTTTATTGGAGCGCCACATTCTCTCTAATTTACGGGTTGTTTGTTTGAGTGTGTGAGTTTCAGAGCTAAACCACGGAGCTTTCCTCTGACGTTTAATAGTTTTTTCCCTCAATGGGGCAATTGAGTCCAAGGTGGATTTTAGTAGACTAGCAGAGCTATCGACAAGCAGATCCAGTTGAGAGGGGTTATAATTAATATCATAGTTATTTATTGGATGGTGCACTGAGTTTAAGGCAGCAGGAATGGCCTCTTTAAATTTAGCCACAGCACTATTGGACAGATTTCTACTCCTAACTATTTTATTGCACAGTGCGAGATCCTCTAGGATAATGTTAAAAGATATTAAAAAGTGATCTGATAGCAGAGGATTTTCAGGGTAGACTTTTAGTTCATTAATATCAAGGCCATATGTTAGAACAAGATCAAGAGTATGATTTAAACGATGAGTAGCTTCATTAATAGTTTGAAAAAAGCCAACTGAGTCTATTAGGGACATAAAGGCTGAGCTCAGGCTATCACTATCTTTGTCCACATGGATATTAAAATCTCCTACTATCAGTATTTTATCAGAACTGAGGACTAAGTTTGATATAAACTCAGAGAATTCTGATAGAAATTCAGAATAAGGGCCTGGAGGACGGTAAATTATCACAAATAAGACTGGCTGGCAGGTTTTTGATTCGATATGAGATAAATTTAGAACCAGGCTTTCAAAGGAAGTGTAACTGGCCTTTGGTTTAGGATAGATTAGGAGAGAGGAATGATAAATAGCTGCTACACCACCTCCACGGCCTATGTCTCGTGGCATATGAGTATTTAAATGACTGGGAGGAGTGGCTTCATTTAAACTAACATATTCATCTTGATACAGCCATGTTTCAGTTAAACAGAATAAATCAAGGTTATTTTCTGAGATAAGGTCATTTACTAGTAGAGATTTGGATCTCAGTGATCTAATATTTAATAGAGCACATCTAATGGTTTTATGTTTTGGTGTTTCTAGATTTGAGATTTTAATTTTTTTCAGATTTTTATAATTGATAGCTCTTTTATTTGATTTTATGTTAAAATCATTGTGAAATATGGGTCGGGGGACAGACACCGTCTCTATAAAATAATATTCATCACCATCACAACAGTTGTCATGGCGATGAACACAGCTATCCTGATAGCAATGGGAGGGAAACTGTCCTAAGGCAAGCGCAGAGGGGCGTGGAGGACTCCGCCTCTGTAACATGGTCTCATTCATGAGATGTCATAAATGTGCCATGTTTTCTGATAGTAGAGATGCTCCCTCCAAATTAATTTGTTTAAGTTGTCATTTAATCATGAAGATGATGAAGGTGGTGAAGCACATGTTCATGTCACAGGATTTCAGGATTCATCTAGTCATAAAAACACAAAATACATTTCAGTATAATTGATAAATAACTTAGTAGTGACATGAAAGATAAAACAATGAAATATGTTCTGATGTTCTGGGTGTGATTGAGACGTGATCTTCATGATCTCTTCCTCTTTCCTGAGGTGTCCTGGTGGGAGGAACCATGTAGAGCTCGATGTTTGTAAATCAACGTTAATATGTAGTTTCATTGTTTTGTTGTTAGTATGTTTCGTATCGTGAGTATTTCATATCACATTATAAGTATTTTGTATTGTATAGTGAGTTCTTATTTAGTTACACGTCTAATGATAACAATGAACCTCATGCTGTACCTGATGGTCAGAGGAGGACTGTGATTGGCTGCTGAGCCTCAGGGACTGTGGACCTTAGGTTGTGACCCAGTGTCGGTGTCATGGGGGGGCATTCATGGGCAGTGCCCCCCCAGCTGACCTACTGTCCCCCCCCCCACACACACACAGACTCTTCACGGCCACTACAGGGGGATCTTTTTATTAATCAAAGATATCTGATTGGCTATCAACTGACTGTATCCATTCACTGACAGCGTACAGGAGTCTGCTACATAGATATAATATACTGTGGTGTCATTGTTTAACATGTGTGCTATTGAACGTACCCTAGAGCTGTTGTAATGTATATGTCTATGTCCTGCTCTGTTGATTCATGTGATGTCACTCACATTACTGCATCGTCACAAAGCTAAAGCGCTAAATTCTGATGGTGAACAGAAAACTAGAGAATCTGACGTCTGAAATCATCAAAATGTTCATATTTTGTATAGTTTACGGATGCTCCAATCGTTCTGAGAAAATAAAAATAGATTTTATAGAGAACTGAAGTTTGTCGTTCACAAAGGTGATAAATGTAAAAAGCTCACAGAACAACGCCGTAAAAAGTGGATTTTAAACCTACGTCTGTGGTCAGGAGGAGCAGAGTCTGCTGATGCTGTAGCGACCACTTCATAAGGTATGTTAGCTTAGCGAGCTTTACATAGTTTACATAGTATCAGGAATCCGTGTACCCTTTGTTCTTTGGTTATTCCGTTTTAAAACCAAATCAAAATAACAAATAAACGATGTGGTTATTTTGTTTTTGTGATTTAAACCAAAAAAGAAAAAAGAAAAACCAGATAAACAGCGTTTTTCTGTTTTTTTTTTTTTTTTAACGTGTTCTATTTGTGTGATATTTATGGTGAAATTAGAACTAGAACTGAAGTCCACTACACCTGGTTTCCCTCCCCAGGTCCTGGACCAGGTCTCCTCACATAATAAGAGGATTAATTTCATCAGTCTGTGGATGTTTTAGGAAAAAGCTGCTCACGCTGTAGTTTTGTTTCACGGTGTTACGATCTAAATAGTATCTAAATAAACTACACTGACTATTGACTGTGAGGAACAATAGATGTTAGAACTTCTACCATTTGACACTTTTGTAAAAAAAACACAGCTTTTTTTAGGGTAGCAAAAAATTTATTTTGCACGTTATAAATACCACTAACAACAGCCGTCAACGCACGGCGAGGGGCACCAGTAGATTCATTACATGTTTTACATAACATCCATGCTTTGGTTTTGATTTATTTATGTATTAATAACATTTCAATTCACCAGTAATGTGACTTATGCGTTGCTTCTTTTTATGTCTGGACCGGAAACAAAAGATGCTCCTCAGAGTGGAGTGTTTTTTGTGCCCCCCACAGTTTTCTTAATGCCCCCCAGTTAATGCTGCCTGGCGCTGACTCTGTTGTGACCCCTGGTCTTGATTTATCAGAAATTCTCCAAACCTGTAAGACAACATTCAGGGCAGAGCTTTCTCAATCATTTCAGGTTTTTTTGAGATTAATTCTACTGAAGGCGATAAACAGGAACACCATCTGCTTTGATCTGCTGCAGAAACCAATCAGTGCAGAGCTGATCAGATATAATGATAGTAATAATAATAAGATAAGATGAGAGCTCAGGTTAGCTCATGACTGCTAACCAACACCTCATTTATTGGAATTTAGAGAATGTAAAGAATGTGT